>NC_041380.1:365830929-365840949 GCF_002162155.2 Triticum dicoccoides | reverse complement strand
ATATGTGCCAATGACATGTGGGTCTCCCACACCCGGTTGACCAGTCAAATTTTGACTGGTCAAACAGTCAACTACCCACTGGACCCACCTGTAAGCCTTTGTTGGGTACACTTCTGTGTACCGGTAGCAATTTAACCATTTAATTTCAAATTAATAATAACTTTAGAAATTGTTTAAAACTTTGAAAATTCATATAAAACAAACCGTACATCAGATGAAAATATTTTGTACATGAAAGTTGCTCAGAACGACGAGACGAATCCGATTACGCGGTCCGTTCGTTCGCCACATGTCCCTAGCATAGCGAACATGCAACTTTTCCCCTTCGGTTCATTTGCCTGAAAACGTGGAACACCGGGAATACTTTCCCGGATGTTCCCCCCTTCGCCAGTAGCACCTAATACCGCGTTAGGTCATCCCTAGCACCACGTATTGCCATGTTATGTTTTGTGATGCTTTGATTGCTCTATTATTTATTGTGTCCCCCTCCGTTACTTCTTTCCGGTAGATCCCGAGACTGCTGGCGACCCACAGTTCGACTACGGTGTTGATGACCCCTCTCTCTTGCCAGAGCAACCAGGCAAGCCCCCCCTTTGATCACCAGATATCGCCTACTCTTCTCTACTGCTTGCATTAGAGTAGTGTAGCATGTTACCGCTTTTCGTTAATCTTATCCTCATGCATAGCCTGTCCTTGCTACTACTGTTATTACCTTTACCTGCAATCCTAATGTTTAGTATAGGATGCTAGTTTATCATCAGTGGCCCTACACTCTTGTCCGTCCGCCATGCTATACTACTGGGCCGTGATCACTTCGGGAGGTGATCACGGGCATATACTATATACTTTACACTGTTACATTACCGATGATACTATTTGGAGATGTGGGCTGAAGGGGCAGGTGGCTCCATCTAGGTAGTGGTGGGCCTGGGTTCCCGACGGCCCCCGACTGTTACTTTGAGGCGGAGCGACAGGGCAGGTTGAGACCACCTAGGAGAGAGGTGGGCCTGGCTCTGGTCGGCGTTCGTGGATACTTAACACGCTTAACGAGATCTTGGTATTTGATCTGAGTCTGGTTACTGGCCTATACGCACTAACCATCTCCGTGGGGACAGTTATGGGCACTCGACATCGTGGTATCAGCCGAAGCCTTCGTGACGTCAGCGACTGAGTGGCGCGCGCCGGGTTGGACCGCGTAACGCAACTTTGTAATGGAGGTTGCTAGGTCTGCTCTCCGGTCGCGTTCGCAACGTGCAGGTGTGCAATGGGCGATGGGCCCAGACCCCTGCGCCATAGGATTTAGACCGGCGTGCTGACCTCTCTGTTGTGCCTAGGTAGGGCTGCGACGTGTTGATCTTCCGAGGTCGGGCATGACCCAGGAAAGTATGTCCGGCCAAATGGGATCGAGCGTGTTGGGTTATGTGGTGCACCCCTGCAGGGAAGTTAATCTATTCGAATAGCCGTGATCTTCGGTAACAGGACGACTTGGAGTTGTACCTTGACCTTATGACAACTAGAACCGGATACTTAATAAAACACTCCCTTCCAAGTGCCAGATACAACCGGTGATCGCTCTCTCACAGGGCGATGAGGGGAGGATCATCGGTTAGGATTATGCTATGCAATGTTACTTGGTGAACTTACCATCTACTCTCTTCTCCTGCTGCAAGATGGAGGTTACCAGAAGCGTAGTCTTCGAAAGAACTAGCTATCCCCCTTTTATTCCGGCATTCTGCAGTTCAGTCCACATATGATAGCCTTATTCCAGTTGATACCAATGCATTCATATGTAGTGTAGCTCCTTTCTTGCGAGTACTTTGGATGAGTACTCACGGTTGCTTTTCTTCCCCTTTTCCCCTTCCCTATTTCTGATTGCTGCAACCAAACGACGGATCCCAGGAGCCAGATGACACCACTGATGACTACTGCTACCCCGAGGGTGCCTACTACTACGTGAAGACCGCAGACGACTAGGAGTAGTTAGGAGACTCCCAGGCAGGAGGCCTTGCCTTTTCGATCGTTGTTGCTTTTGTGCTAGCCTTTTTAAGGCAAAACTTGTCTAACTTATGTCTGTACTTAGATATTGTCGCTTCCGCTGACTCTTGTGTATTCGAGCTTATGTATTCGAGCCCTTGAGGCCCCTGGCTTGTAATATAAAGCTTGTATTATTTTAATTTGTGTCTAGAGTTGTGTTGTGATATCTTCCCGTGAGTCCTTGATCTTGATGGTACACATTTGCGTGTATGATTAGTGTACGATTGAATTGAGGGCGTCACAACATGCTGGTAAGCAGTATGACTTATATCGCCCACAACTCACTTGTGTTCTACTCGTGCATATAACATCAACACATAAAACCTAGGCTCGGATGCCACTGTTGGGGAACGTAGTAATTTCAAAAAAATTCCTACGCACACGCAAGATCATGGTGATGCACAGCAACCAGAGGGGAGAGTGTTGTCTACGTACCCTCGTAGACCGGAAGCGGAAGCGTTATAACAACGCGGTTGATGTAGTCCTACGTCTTCACGGCCCGACCGATCAAGCACCGAAACTACGGCACCTCCGAGTTTTGCACACGTTCAGCTCGATGACGATCCCGGACTCCGATCCAGCAAAGTGTCAGGGATGAGTTCCGTCAGCACGACGGCGTGGTAACGATCTTGATGTTCTACCGTCGCAGGGCTTCGCCTAAGCACCGCTACAATATTATCGAGGATTATGGTGGAGGGGGGCACCGCACACGGCTAAGAGATCAATGATCAATTGTTGTGTCTCTGGGGTGCCCCCTGCCCCCATATATAAAGGAGTGGAGGAGGGGGCCGACCAAGGAGGGTGGCGCGCCCAAGGGGGGAGTCCAACTCCCACTGGGAGTAGGACTCCCCTTTTTCCTATTAGGAGTAGGAGAGGGAAGGAAGAGGAAGGGGGGAGGAAGGAAAGGGGGGACCGGCCCCCTTCCCAATTCGGATTGGGCTTGGGGGGGCCCTCCCTTGCTCCTTTCCCCTCCTTTCCACTAAGGCCCAATAAGGCCCATATACCTCTCGGGGGGTTCCGATAACCTCCCGGTGATCCGGTATTGTCCCAATCTTACCCGGAACCTTTCCGGTGTCCAAATATAGTCGTCCAATATATCGATCTTTATGTCTCAACCATTTCGAGACTCCTCGTCAAGTCCGTGATCACATCCGGGACTCCGAACAACCTTCGGTACATCAAAATATATAAACTCATAATGAAATTGTCATGATAACGTTAAGCGTGCGGACCCTACGGGTTCGAGAACAATGTAGACATGACCGAGACACGTCTCCGGTCAATAACCAATAGCGGAACCTGGATGCTCATATTGGATCCTATATATTCTACGAAGATCTTTATCGGTCAGACCGCATAACAACATACGTTGTTCCCTTTGTCATCGGTATGTTACTTGCCCGAGATTCGATTGTTGGTATCTCAATACCTAGTTCAATCTCGTTACCGGCAAGTCTCTTTACTCGTTTCGTAATACATCATCCCGCAACTAACTCATTAGTTGCAATGCTTGGAAGGCTTAA
The DNA here is from genome assembly GCF_002162155.2 of Triticum dicoccoides. Lineage (NCBI taxonomy): Eukaryota > Viridiplantae > Streptophyta > Magnoliopsida > Poales > Poaceae > Triticum > Triticum dicoccoides. The sequence goes on along the minus strand of NC_041380.1, from coordinate 365,837,392 downwards.
GTGATGTGCATTACCGAGAGGGCCCAGAGATACCTCTCCGACAATCGGAGTGACAAATCCTAATCTCGAAATACGCCAACCCAACAAGTACCTTCGGAGACACCTGTAGAGCACCTTTATAATCACCCAGTTATGTTGTGATGTTTGGTAGCACACAAAGTGTTCCTCCGGTAAACAGGAGTTGCATAATCTCATAGTCATAGGAACATGTATAAGTCATGAAGAAAGCAATATCAACAAACTAAACGATCAAGTGCTATGCTAACGGAATGGGTCAAGTCAATCACATCATTCTCCTAATGATGTGATCCCGTTAATCAAATGACAACTCATGTCTATGGTTAGGAAACATAACCATCTTTGACCAACGAGCTAGTCAAGTAGAGGCATACTAGTGACACTTTGTTTGTCTATGTATTCACACATGTATTATGTTTCCAGTTAATACAATTCTAGCATGAATAATAAACATTTATCATGAGATAAGGAAATAAATAATAACTTTATTATTGCCTCTAGGGCATATTTCCTTCATATCCCTCTACATCGTGTCATCTTGCTTGAAGCGTTACTCTGTTCTCTTGAACTTAATACTCTAGATGCATGCTGGATAGCGGTCGATGTGTGGAGTAATAGTAGTAGATGCAGGCAAGAGTCGGTCTACTTGTCTCGGACGTGATGCCTATATACATGATCATACCTTGATATTCTCATAACTATGCTCAATTCTGTCAATTGCTCAACAGTAATTTGTTCACCCACCATAATACTTATGCTCTCGAGAGAAGCCTCTAGTGAAACCTATGGCCCCCGGTTCTATTTTCCATCATATTAATACTTAGTTATTTCCTTTGCCATTTATTTTACTTGCATATTTATTTCTCTTTATCATAAAATACCAAAAATATTATCTTACCATATCTATCATATCTCACTCTCGTAGGTGACCGTGAAGGGATTGACAACCCCTTTTTCGCGTTGGTTGCGAGGAGTTTATTTGTTTGTGTAGGTGCGAGGGACTCGTGCGTGGCCTCCTACTGGATTGATACCTTGGTTCTCAAAAACCGAGGGAAATACTTACGCTGCTCTGCTGCATCACCCTTTCCTCTTCATGGGAAAACCAACGCAGTGCTCAAGAGGTAGCAAGAAGGATTTCTGGCGCCATTGCTGGGGAGTCTACACAAAAGTCAACATACCAAGTACCCATCACAAACCCTTATCTCCCGCATTGCATTATTTGTCATTTGCTTCTCATTTTCCTCTCCCCCACTTCACCCTTGCCGTTTTATTCACCCTCTCTCTCTCCATCCTCCCTCTCTTTCTCTATTCGCCTCTTTTTGCTCGTTTCTTATTTGCTTGTGTGTCGGATTGCTTGCTTGTCACGATGGCTCAAGATAATACCAAATTGTGTGACTTTACCAATACCAACAACAATGATTTTATTAGCACTCCGATTGCTCCTCTTACCGATGCTGAATCTTTTGAAATTAATGCTGCTTTGCTGAATCTTGTCATGAAAGATCCGTTTTCCGGCCTTCCTAGTGAAGATGCCGCTACCCATCTAAACAACTTCGTTGATTTGTGTGATATGCAAAAGAATAAAGATGTGGACAATTATATTGTTAAATTGAAGCTATTTCCTCTTTCGCTTAGAGATCGCGCTAAAGCTTGGTTTTCGTCTTTGCCTAAAAATAGTATTGATTCGTGGAATAAGTGCAAAGATGCTTTTATCTCTAAGTATTTTCCTCCCGCTAAGATCATCTCTCTTAGAAACGATATTATGAATTTTAAGCAAGTTGATCATGAACATGTTGCACAAGCTTGGGAGAGGATGAAATTAATGATACATAATTGCCCTACACATGGTTTGAATTTGTGGATGATTATACAAAAAATTTATGCTGGATTGAATTTTGCTTCTAGAAATCTTTTAGATTCGGACGCGGGAGGAACTTTTATGGAAATCACTTTAGGAGAAGCTACTAAACTCCTAGATAATATTATGGTTAATTATTCTCAATGGCACACTGAAACATCTACTAATAAGAAAGTGCATGTGATAGAAGAAATTAATGTTTTGAGTGGTAAGATGGATGAACTTGAAATTATTTGCTAATAAAAGTGTTTCTTATGATCCTAATGATATGCCTTTGTCTACTTTGATTGATAATAATAATGAATCTTTGGATGTGAGTTTTGTTGGTAGGAATAATTTTGGTAACAACGCGTATAGAGGAAACTTTAATCCTAGGCCGTATCCTAGTAATTCCTCTAATAATTATGGTAATTCCTACAACAATTATTATGGAAATTTTAATAAGATACCCTCTGATTTTGAATCTAATATTAAATAATTTATTACCTCGCAAACGAATTTCAATGCTTTGGTTGAAAAAAAATTGCTTAAGATTGACGAGTTGGCTAGGAACGTTGATAGAATTTCTCTTGATGTTGATTCTTTGAAGCTTAGATCTATTCGTCCTAAGCATGATATCAATGAGTCTCTCAAAGCCATGAAAATTTTCCATTGATGAGTACAAAGAAAGAACCGCTAGGATGCGTGCTAAGAAAGATTGCTTTATAAAAGCATGTTCTTCAAGTTTCCATGATAGTAAAGATGAAGATCTAAAAGTTATTGATGTGTCCCCTATTAAATCTTTGTTTTTTAATATGAATCTTGATAATTATGGGACTGAATATGATCCATCTTTACCTAGAAGGCGTTCCAAAAATTCGGAGTCTTTAGATCTTGATGCTAAAATTGTTAAAAGTGGGATTGAAAAAGTCAAAACTTTAAATATTAATGAACCCACTATTTTGGATTTTAAGGAATTTAATTATGATAATTGCTCTTTGATAGATTGTATTTCCTTGTTGCAATCCGTGCTAAATTCTCCTCATGCTTATAGTCAAAATAAAGCCTTTACCAAACATATCGTTGATGCTTTGATGCAATCTTATGAAGAAAAACTTGAGTTGGAAGTTTCTATCCCTAAAAAACTTTATGATGAGTGAAACCTACTATTAAAATTAAGATTAAAGATCATGAGTGCTATGCTTTGTGTGATTTGGGTGCTAGTGTTTCCACGATTCCAAAGACTTTGTGTGATTTGCTAGGTTTCCGTGATTTTGATGATTGCTCTTTAAACTTGCACCTTGCGGATTTCACTATTAAGAAACCTATGGGAAGAATTAATGATTTTCTTATTGTTGCAAATAGGAATTATGTGCCCGTAGATTTTATTGTTCTTGACATAGATTGCAATCCTTCATGTCCTATTATTCTTGGTAGACCTTTCCTTAGAACGATTGGTGCAATTATTGATATGAAGGAAGGGAATATTAGATTTCAATTTCCATTAAGGAAAGTCATGGAACACTTCCCTAGAAATAAAACTAAATTACCTTATGAATCTATTATGAGAGCCACTTATGGATTGCCTTCCAAAGATGGCAATACCTAGATCTATCCTCGCTTTTATGCCTAGCTAGGGGCGTTAAACGATAGCGCTTGTTGGGAGGCAACCCAATTTTATTTTTATTACTTTCTTTTTGCTCCTGTTTAGTAATAAATAATTTATCTAGTCTATGTTTTGGTTGTGTTTTTTGTGTTTAATTAGTGTTTGTGCCAAGTAGAACCGTTGGGAAGACTTGGGGAAAGTCTTTTTAATCTTGCTGTAAAAAACAGAAACTTTAGCGCTCACGAGAACTGCTACCATTTTTAGTTGGAAAGTGATATTTAGTTAATTATTTTTGAATATGATTAATAGATAAATTCCTCACGTCCAGCAATTTATTTTAGAATTTTTGGGGTTCCAGATCTTGCGTTAGCTACAGATTACTACAGACTGTTCTGTTTTTGACATATTCTGTTTTTCGTGTGTTGTTTGCTTATTTTGATGAATCCATGGCGAAAGGCTAGTAAAATAGTTTATAAAACATAGAGAAGTTGGAATACAGTAGGTTTAACACCAATATAAATAAAGAATGAGTTCATTATAGTACCTTGAAGTGGTGTTTTGTTTTCTTTCGCTAACGGAGCTCACGAGATTTTCTACTTTAAGTTTTGTGTCGTGAAGTTTTCAAGTTTTGGGTAAAAGATTTGATGGATTATGAAACAAGGAGTGGCAAGAGCCTAAGCTTGGGGATGCCCATGGCACCCCAAGATAATCTAAGGACACCTAAAAGCCAAAGCTTGGGGATGCCCCGGAAGGCATCCCCTCTTTCGTCTACTTCTATCGGAGGGTCTTGTATTATTTGAGTATTTATTTGTTAGTTTTCCACAATCATCCTTGCTGCACACACCTTTTTGAGAGAGACACACATGATTCGGAAATTGTTAGAATACTCTATGTGCTTCACTTATATCTTTTGAGTTATATACTTTTTGCTCTATTGCTTCACTTATATCTTTTAGAGCACGTTGGTAGATTTGTTTTATAGAAACTTTTGTTCTCTCATGCTTCACTTAGATTATTTTGAGAGTCCTACAAAACATCATGGTAATTTGCTTTAATTATGTTAGGCATTCAAGATTAATAATAATATTTTCTTATGAGTGTGTTGAAATGTTGAATACTATGAGACGTTTGAAACTTGATAATTGTTTTGAGATATGGAGATGGTGATATTAGAGTCGTGCTAGTTGAGTAGTTGTGAATTTGAGAAATTCTTGTGTTGAAGTTTGTGATTCCCGTAGCATGCATGTATGGTGAACCGTTATGTTAAGAAGTCGGAGAATGATGTATTTATTGATTGTCCTCCTTATGAGTGGCGGTCGGGGACGAGCGATGGTCTTTTCCTACCAATCTATCCCCCTAGGAGCATGCGCGTAGTACTTTGCTTCGATAACTAATAGATTTTTGCAATAAGTATGTGAGTTCTTTATGACTAATGTTGAGTCCATGGATTATACGCACTCTCACCCTTACACCATTGCTAGCCTCTCTAATACCGCACACCTTTCGCCGGTATCATACACCCACCATATACCTTCCTCAAAACAGCCACCATACCTACCTATCATGGCATTTCCATAGCCATTCCGAGATATATTGCCATGCAACTTTCCACCGTTCCGTTTACTATGACACACTCCATCATTGTCATATTGCTTCGCATGATCATGTAGTTGACATTTTAGTTGTGGCAAAGCCACCGTTCATAATTCTTTCATATAAGTCACTCATGCATCATTGCTATCCCGGTATACCGCCGGAGGCATTCATATAGAGTCATACCTTGTTCTAGTTTCGAGTTGTAATCATTGAGTTGTAAACAAATAGAAATGTGATGATCATCATTCATAGAGTATTGTCCCAATAAAAAAGAAAGGCCAAAAAAAGAAGGCCCAAAAAAAGAGTAAATAAATAAAAAGGGGCAATAATACTATATTTTTTCCACACTTGTGCTTCAAAGTAGCACCATGATCTTCATGATAGAGAGTCTCCTATGTTATCACTTTCATATACTAGTGGGAATTTTTCATTATAGAACTTGGCTTGTATATTCCAACGATGGGCTTCCTCGAAATGCCCTAGGTCTTTGTGAGCAAGCAAGTTGGATGCACACCCACTTAGTTCTTTTTGTTGAGATTTCATATACTTATAGCTCTAGCGCATCCGTTGCATGGCAATCCCTACTCACTCACATTGATATCTATTAATGGGCATCTCCATAGCCCGTTGATACGCCTAGTTGATGTGAGACTATCTTCTCCCTTTTTGCCTTCTCCACAACCACCATTCTATTCCACATAGTGCTATGTCCATGGCTCACGCCCATGTATTGCGTGAAGATTGAAAAAGTTTGAGAACACCAAAAGTATGAAACAATTGCTTGGCTTGTCATCGGGGTTGTGCATGATTTGAATACTTTGTGTGGTGAAGATGGAGCATAGCCAGACTATATGATTTTGTAGGGATAACTTTCTTTGGCCATGTTATTTTGAAGAAACATAATTGCTTAGTTAGTATGCTCTAAGTATTATTATTTCTATGTCAATATTGAACTTTTGTCTTGAATCTTTCGGATCTGAATATTCATACCACAACTAAGAGAATTACATTGAAATTATGCCAAGTAGCATTGCACATCAAAAATTCTGTTTTTATCATTTACCTACTCGAGGACGAGCAGGAATTAAGCTTGGGGATGCTTGACGTCTCCAATGTATCTATATTTTTTTTATTGTTCCATGCTATATTATATCCTGTTTTGGACATTATTGGTCTTTGTTATACACTTTTATATTATTTTTGGGACTAACCTATTAACCGGAGGTCCAGCCCAGAATTGCTGTTTTTTGCCTATTTTAGAGTTTCGCAGAAAAAGAATATCAAACGGAGTCCAAACGGAATGAAACCTTTGGGAATGTGATTTTCGGAATGAACATGATCCAGAGGACTTGGACCCTATGTCAAGAAAGCAACCAGGAGGGCAGGAGGTAGGGGGCGCGCCTACC
>NC_041380.1:365799108-365830650 GCF_002162155.2 Triticum dicoccoides | reverse complement strand
CACCCTCGTGGGGACCATGTTGCTCCACCGACGTACTCCTTCCTCCTATATATATCTACGTACCCCCAAACTACCAGATACGGAGGCAAAACCCTAATTCCACCGCCGTAACTTTCTGTATCCATGAGATCCCATCTTGGGGCCTTTTCCGGAGCTCCGCCGGAGGGGGTATCAATCACGGAGGGCTTCTACATCAACACCATAGCCTCTCCGATGAAGTGTGAGTAGTTTACTTCAGACCTACAGGTCCATAGTTATTAGCTAGATGGCTTCTTCTCTCTTTTTGGATCTCAACACAAAGTTCTCCCCCTCTCTTGTGGAGATCTATTCGATGTAATCTTCTTTTGTGGTGTGTTTGTTGAGACCGATGAATTGTGGGTTTATGATCAAGTTTATCTATGAACAATATTTGAATCTTCTCTGAATTCTTTTATGTATGATTGGTTATCTTTGCAAGTCTCTTCGAATTATCAGTTTGGTTTGGCCTACTAGATTGATCTTTCTTGCAATGGGAGAAGTGCTTAGCTTTGGGTTCAATCTTGCGGTGTCCTTTCCCAGTGACAGTAGGGGCAGCAAGGCACGTATTGTATTGTTGCCATCGAGGATAACAAGATGGGGTTTATATCATATTGCATGAGTTTATCCCTCTACATCATGTCATCTTGCTTAAAGCGTTACTCTGTTCTCTTGAACTTAATGCTCTAGATGCATGCTGGATAGCGGTTGATGTGTGGAGTAATAGTAGTGGATGCAGGCAGAACTCGTGTTTATTTAGATTATAAAAGTATGGTGGCACATGATTTTATTGTTAAGAATAGGGAAGGAGAGCTTAAGTACAAACTGTTCTTTGATAAACATCATCCTGAGACTATTACCCTGCCTGCTCCTTCTTTGTTTGATTTATCTGTAGGCCAGTACCTTGTTCCGTTGAAGGCTATTCACGCCTACCGGAGCCCTGCACCAGCCATGGAGCCAGAGCCGGAACCACAAGTTGATCCTTCACGACAGTCTAATTACAAGTGGGATCCGGAGATGATCGCCAGCCAGTGGCAATCGGAGTCGTCTTCTTCTTCTCAGTACGACCCCAACTACTATTATGGATACCCGCCAGGCCAGCCGTGGCCATAGACCAACTTAGGCCAAAAGCCTAAGCTTGGGGGAGTACATATTTCTCACCGGCATTACATTTATGTTCACACACTCATTGCTAGATGTCGGTGCTCATACCTTTTCATTGTATCATCCATGCTAGTTTAATTTCCTTTTTATGATTTCTTCTTGTGTGTTTAATAAATCTTAAGAAAAACCAAAAAAAATAGTTGTAACTTTTAATTAGTTTACTTTCCATGCTTGTAGTAGTAATTAAAAAGAAAACCCAAAAAGATATCCTGTTCTTCTTTTACTTGTTGGGAGCTTTCCCGTGTAAATAGTTTTATTTCTTTTCTTTTCTTTGGGGGTCGATAGGAGAAGACCATGATTAAATTGTTGAAGTGGCTCTTATATGCATAAATGTTGATGTGACAAAAGAGCCCATATTGCCTTGTCTTCTCCTGTTTATTGAATGCTTGCAGATTCCAGCTTATTCCAATGCACGCGCACTAATATTATTATTCACATCATTCGGTCGTGCAAGTGAAAGGCAATTATGATGATATATGATGGACTGACTGAGATGAGAAAAGCTGGTATGAACTCGACCTCTTTTGTTTTTTTAAATATGATTAGTTCATCATTCCTGATTCAGCCTATTATGAATAAACATGTTTGCAATGACAACTAGAGATCATAGTTTCTTGTGTCATGCTTGATTAGCTATGAGTTATAATGGTTTACCTTGCGTGCCAACATGCTATTAAAATGGTTGTGATGTGGTATGATAGGGTGGTATCCTCCTCTGAATGATTTAAGTGATTTGACTTGGCACATGTTCACGCATGTAGTTGAAACAAAATCAAGATAGCCTTCACGATATTTATGTTCATGGTGGATTATATCCTACTCATGCTTGCATTCGGTGTTGATTAATTTTAATGCATGTTCATGATTGTTGTCGCTCTCTAGCTGGTCGCCTCCCAGTCTTTTGCTAGCCTTCACCTGTACTAAGCGGGAATACTGCTTGTGCATCCAACTCCATAAACCCCAAAGTTATTCCACATGAGTCCACTATACCTACCCATATACGGTATCTACCTGCCGTTCCAAGTAAATTTGTATGTGCCAAATTGTAAACCTTCAAATAAATATCCTATTTTGTATGCTCGAATAGCTCATGTATCAACTAGGGTTGTCCTTATCTTCCATGTTTGGCGGTTTATTCTCAAGAGGAGTGGACTCCACTCCTCACTCACGAGATAAATGGCTGGTCACCGGGATGCCCAGTCCCAAGCTTTATGCAAACTAAATCAAAATAATTGCAAACAAAACTCCCCCTGGGACTCTTGTTAGTTGGAGGCACTCGTTGTTTCGAGCAAGCCATGGATTGATGCTTGTTGATGGAAGGGAGAGTATAAACTTTACCATTCTATTTGGGAACCGCCTATAATGTGTGTAGCATGGAAGATATCACCATATCTTGGTTGTTATGTTGACAATGAAAGTATACCCGCTCAAAATATTATTCACCTCTATTTCAAAACCGAGCTCTGGCACCTCTACAAATCCATGCTTCCCTCTGCGGAGGGCCTATCTATTTACTTTTATGCTGAGTCATAATCCTCTTATTAAAAGCACCAGTTGGAGAGCACCGCTGTCATTTGCATTCATTACTGTTAGTTTACATTGAGTATGACTTGACTGGATCTCTTTTACCATGAATTACAATGTCTAGTCAGTCCTTGGTCTTTAAAGGTGCTCTCCATTTATGTTTTGCGGTCTTAGAAAGGGCTAGCGAGATACCATCTTGTTATATCATATTATGATTGTTTTGAGAAAGTGTTGTCATCCGATATTTATTATTATTGCTCGCTAGTTGATTATGCTATTGATATGAGTAAACTTGAGACCTAAGCGTTATTGTGAATGTGGTTAGTTATAATCTTTGCTGAAAACTTGAATGCTGGCTTTACCTATTTACAACAACAAGAGCAAACAGAGTTTGTAAAAGTTTTTCTTTATCACTTTCAGTTTGTCAACTGAATTGCTTGAGCACAAGCAAAGGTTTAAGCTTGGGGGAGTTGATATGTCTCCGTCGTATCTACTTTTCCAAACACTTTTGCCCATGTTTTGGACTCTAACTTGCATGATTTGAATGGAACTAACCCGGAATGACGCTGTTTTCAGCAGAATTACCATGGTGTTATTTATGTGCAGAATCACACGTTCTCGGAATGACCTGAAACTTCACGGAGCAACTTTTTGGAAAATATAAAAAATACCTGCAAAAGAAGAAGGCCAGGGGGGCCACCACCTATCCATGAGGGTGGGGGGCGCGCCTCGTACCTCGTGGGCCCCCTGTAGCAACTCCGACTCCAACTCCAACTCTGTATATTGTGTTTCGGGGAGAAAAAAATCAGAGAGAAGAATTCATCGTGTTTTACGATACGGAGCCGCCGCCAAGCCCTAAAACCTCTCGGGAGGGCTGATCTGGAGTCCGTTCGGGGCTCCGGAGAGGGGAATCTGTCGCCATCGTCATCATCAACCATCCTCCATCACCAATTTCATGATGCTCACCGCCGTGCATGAGTAATTCCATCGTAGGCTTGCTGGACAGTGATGGGTTGGATGGGATCTATCATGTAATTGAGTTAGTTTTGTTAGGGTTTGATCCCTAGTATCCACTATGTTCTGAGATTGATGTTGCTATGACTTTGCTATGCTTAATGCTTGTCACTAGGGCCCGAGTGCCATGATTTCAGATCTGAACCTATTATGTTTTCATCAATATATGAGAGTTCTAGATCCTATCCTGCAAGTCTATAGTCACCTATTATGTGTTATGATCCGTTAACCCCTAAGTGACAATAACCAGGATACTTACCGGTGATGACCGTAGTTTGAGGAGTTCATGTATTCACTATGTGTTAATACTTTGTTCTGGTACTCTATTAAAAGGAGGCCTTAATATCCCTTAGTTTCCGTAAGGACCCCGCTGCCATGGGAGGGTAGGACAAAAGATGTCATGCAAGTTATTTTCCATAAGCACGTATGACTATATTCGGAATACATGCCTACATTACATTGATGAACTGGAGCTAGTTCTATGTCACCCTAGGTTATGACTGTTACATGATGAACCGCATCCGGCATAACTCTCCATCATCGATCCATTGCCTACGAGCTTCCCATATATTGTTCTTCGCTTATTTACTTTCCCGTTGCTATTGCTATCATCACTACAAAATACCAAAAACGTTACTTTTACTACTGTTACCTTTTGCTACCGTTACCACTACTATCATATTACTTTGCTACTAAACACTTTGCTGCAGATACTAAGTTTCCAGGTGTGGTTGAATTGACAACTCAGCTGCTAATACTTGAGAGTATTCTTTGGCTCCCCTTGTGTCGAATCAATAAATTTGGGTTGAATACTTTACCCTCGAAAACTGTTGCGATCCTCTGTACTTGTGGGTTATCAAGACTATTTTCTGGCGCCGTTGCCGAGGAGCATAGCTCTATTCTTCGAGTCACTTGGGATTTGTATATGCTTATCATTATGAAGAACTTGAAATATCTAAGAACCAAGATTTATCCCTCAACTACGAGGGGAGGTAAGGAACTGCCATCTAGCTCTGCACTTGATTCACCTTATGTTTTAAGTAAGCTTGCGACACCTAAACCTACTTCTGCTATTCGTTCTGATATGTCGCATGTTATTGATGACGCCACCTCTGCTATACATGATACTTATGATGAAACTACTTATATGCTTGATACTACTGTTCCACTTGGTGAATTTCTTGATGAACAACTTGCTAGGGCTAGAGAGATTGAAAATATTGAATCTGATAATACTAATGAAATTGATGATGAAGACTTGCCTGTTATTCCTGAGGGTTATGTTTTTGATAAAGAAGCTTCTTTAGCTATTTTAGCTTGCAAGGATAGACACGAACTTAAGAGGTATTAGCTAAATGGAATAGGCAATCTCTAAATGCTAGGATGAAACCTGACCCTGCTTTTGCTACTTCACCTATCTGTGTTACCGATAAGGATTATGAATTCTCTGTTGATCTTGATATAATTACTTTGGTTGAATCCGATCCTTTTCATGGCTATGAATCTAAAACTGTTGTGGCATATCTTATTAAATTAAATGATATAGCCACCCTGTTCACTAATGATGAGAGAACTCGCTACTTTTATATCCTTAAAATATTTCCGTTCTCATTAAAGGGGGATGCTAAGATATGGTTTAATTCTCTTGATCCTGGTTGTGTGCGTAGTCCCCAGGATATGATTTATTACTTCTCTGCTAAATATTTCCCTGCTCATAAGAAACAAGCTGCTTTAAGGGATATATATATATATATATATAATTTTGTGCAAATTGAAGAAGAGAGTCTCCCACAAGCTTGGGGGAGGCTTCTCCAATTACTTAATGCTTTGCCTGATCATCCTCTTAAGAAAAAAGAAATACTTGATATCTTTTATAATGGACTAACCGATGCTTCCAGAGATTACCTGGATAGTTGTGCTGATTCTGTTTTCAGGGAAAGAACACCGGATGAAGCTGAAATTCTATTGAATAATATGTTGACAAATGAAAATAATTGGACACCTCCGGAGCCAATTCCTAAACCAATTCCGAAGAAGAGGGGTATTCTATTTCTTAGTCCTCAAGATATGCAAGAGGCAAAGAAATCTATGAAAGAAAAAGGTATTAAAGCTGAAGATGTTAAGAATTTACCTCCTATTGAAGAAATACATGGTCTTAATTTACCGCCTGTTGAAGAAACATACGATCTTAATCCTTTACCTATTGAAGAAACTCATGGTCTTGATAACCCGACACAGGTAGTAAATGTAAATTCTCTCTATAGATATGATAAAGCTGAAATCCCATTTACTAAGTTTGCTAGCCCATGCTTAGATGAGTTTGATAAATTTATGGCTAAGCAAGAAGACTTTAATGCTTATTTTGGTACACAATTGAAATACAATTCAAATATGCTTGAACACTTGGGTGATTATATGTCTAATGTCAAAGGTGAACTTAAACTTATTAGTAAACATGCTTCTATGGTTACCACTCAAGTAGAACAAGTACTTAAAGCTTAAAATGATTTGCTCAATGAATTGAATAGTAAGAATAATGATAATGCTGTTAGAGTGGCTACTAGAACTGGTAGAATGACTCAGGAACCTTTGTATCCTGAAGGCCACCCTAAGAGAATTGAGCAAGATTCTTAGAGAAATAATATAGATGCACCTAGTCCTTCTAAAAGGAAGAAAAAGAAAAATGATAGGACTTTGCATGCTTCTAGTGAACCTATTACTGAAACACCTGAGAATCCAAATGATATTTCTATTTCTGATGCTAAAACACAATCTGGTAATGAACCTAAAACTAGTGATAATGTTAATAATAATGTTCATGATGACGCTCAACCTAGTAATGATAATGATATACAAATTGAACCTGTTGTTGATCTTGATAACCCACAATCAAAGAATCAGTGTTATGATAAGAAAGATTTTGTTGCTAGGAAACATAGTAAAGAAAGAGAACCATGGGTTCAGAAACCCATGCCTTTTCCTCCCAAACCATCCAAGAAAAAGGATGATGAGGATTTTGAGCGCTTTGCTGAAATGATTAGACCTATCTTTTTGCGTATGCGATTAACTGATATGCTCAAAATGAATCCTTATGCTAAGTATATGAAAGAAATTGTTACAAATAAAAGAAATATACCGAAAGCTGAAATTTCCACCATGCTTGCTAATCATACTTTTAAGGGTGGAATACCAAAGAAACTAGGAGATCCCGGTGTACCCACTATACCATGCTCTATTAAAAGAAACTATGTTAAAACTGCTTTATGTGATCTTGGAGCCGGTGTTAGTGTTATGCCTCTATCTTTATATCATAGACTTGATTTGAATAAGTTGACACCTAGTGAAATATCTTTGCAAATGGCTGATAAATCAATTGCTATACCTGTCGGTATTTGTGAGGATGTGCCTGTTGTAGTTGCAAACGTTACTATTTTAGCGGACTTTGTTATTCTTGATATTCTCGAGGACGATAGTATGTCTATTATTCTTGGAAGACCTTTTTTGAATACTGCAGGGGCTGTTATTGATCGCACTAAAGGCAATGTCACTTTTCATGTTAATGGTAATGAGCACACAGTACACTTTCTGAGGAAACAACCTCAAGATCATAGTATCAACTCTATTGGAAAAATTCCATTGATTATATTTGGAGGTTTTGAATTTCCTCTTCCTACTGTCAAGAAGAAATATGATATTCTTATTATTGGGGATGTGCATATCCCCGTTGAGGTAACATAGTGTTATTCAAAAAATTTCCGGTTCCATGTTATTCGGAATGAGTTCGTTAACAAGACTTGATCAACCTTGTTAGTGGATCCCTTTTGATGAGCATCAGATGGATGAAACTAGAAGGCACAACCTTCTGTATCCCACTTTTACTTTCTGTTATTTATATTAAATAAAATAAAAATAAATATTTTTCTGTCTGTTATCTGATTATCCATGCAATATAAAAATACCCCGAAAATAAAAGTTCTCCAAATGCCCTGAAATTTAAATATGATTTTTCTGGAATATTCTAGAATATTTGGCATTGAGAACACAACAAGGGGGTCAACCACCTGCCCACGAGGGTGGAGGGCGCGCCCTACCCCCTGGGCGCGCCCCCTGCCTCGTGGGCCCATGGTGGTCCTCCTCCACTTATCCTTTCACCCACACACTCCTTCTTCCTCCCCCAAACACGAATATCCATCTCAAACCTGAGTCCAAGCTTGTTTTGTTGCCATTTTCGATCTCCTTGCTCAAAGCACCTCTCACAAAACTGCTTGGGGAGATTGTTCCTTGGTATGTGACTCCTCCATTGGTCCAATTAGTTTTTGTTCTAGTGCTCTATTCATTGCAAATTTTTTCTGCTTAGGTGACCCTGTTCTTGAGCTTGCATGTCAAATTTATATGGCCAAAAGTAGTTTTGATGCATCATATAGGCCCTAGACACTTGTAGGAGTAGTTGCTATCGATATTATTGAGTTTGGTTTACTTTTATTTTGAAGTTACTAAAAATTTCATAATTTTTCAGAAAATGATGAAGAGACTTTTGAGGGGCTCATCGAGCGGAAGCTCTAAGGAAAAGGCACCGAAGCCTAAGTATAATCTGCCTCGCACCGCGGAGGTTCGGGCGTGTGAATGGCCTTTTGATGATTTCTTGAGAGCAGCCGGGATTTATGAAGATTTTCATGAATTGGCTAAGAATGCAGGCCTCACCGCTTTCCTCCACGACCAATGCGATCAGTATCTCTTACTCACAAATATCTTTATGCAAAACTTTCATTTCCATTCTAGGAGCTCACCACCTACGGTGGAGTTTCATTTATATGATGAGCACAAGGAGATGTCACTTTATGATTTTTGTCGGGTTTGTTTAGTCCCTTTCGAGGGCAAGACAGAGGAACCACATCGCGAGGATGTGGACGGGTTTATTTATACTATCACTGTAGTGGAAACAAGGAAGGTTTTCGATGCACGAATCACTAGCATACATTTTCCTATTTTACGCTATTTTGCATTATTTGCTAGTCGTTGTTTAATTGGTCGTGGAAACTATGGAAACCTTAGTATCCCTGATATTATTATTTTGCTCCACGGTTTATACGGTGATAACTCTGTTAGTATGGGTGACATTATTGCTAAATGGTTAAGTCTGAACCGTACCAAGGGCCCCATCTTTGGAGGCATCTATGCTTCACGCCTAGCTGCACATTTTAACATACCTATTAGGCATTATGAGAAGGAAGAAAAAGTGCTGCCTCGTGTTTATTTAGATTATAAAAGTATGGTGGCACATGATTTTATTGTTAAGAATAGGGAAGGCGAGCTTAAATACAAATTGTTCTTTGATAAACATCATCCTGAGACTATTACCCTGCCTGCTCCTTCTTTGTTTGATTTATCTACAGGCCAGTACCTTGTTCTGTTGAAGGCTATTCACGCCTACCGGAACCCGGCACCAGCCATGGTGCCAGAGCCGGAACCACAAGTTGATCCTTCACGACAGTCTAATTACCAGTGGGATCCAGAGATGATCGCCAGCCAGTGGCAATCGGAGTCTTCTTCTTCTTCTTCTTCTCAGTACGACCCCAACTACTATTACGGATACCCGCCAGGCTAGCCGTGGCCATAGACCAACTTAGGCCAAAAGCCTAAGCTTGGGGGAGTACGTATTTCTCACCGACATTACATTTATGTTCACACACTCATTGCTAGATGTCGGTGCTCATACTTTTTCATTGTATCATCCATGCTAGTTTAATTTCCTTTTTATGCTTTCTTCTTGTGTGTTTAATAAATCTTAAGAAAAACCAAAAAAATTAGTTGTAACTTTTAATTAGTTTACTTTCCATGCTTGTAGTAGTAATTAAAAAGAAAACCCCAAAAGATTTCCTGTTCTTCTTTTACTTGTTGGGAGCTTTCCCGTGTAAAAAGTTTTATTTCTTTTCTTTTCTTTGGGGGTCGATAGGAGAAGACCGTGATTAAATTGTTGAAGTGGCTCTTATATGCATAAATGTTGATCTAACAAAAGAGCCCATATTGCCTTGTCTTCTCCTGTTTATTGAATGCTTGCAGATTCCAGCTTAGTCCAATGCACGCACACTATTATTATTATTCACATCGTTCGGTCGTGCAAGTGAAAGGCAATTATGATGATATATGATGGACTGACTGAGATGAGAAAAGCTAGTATGAACTCGACCTCTTTTGTTTTTGTACATACGATTAGTTCATCATTCCTGATTCAGCCTATTATGAATAAACATGTTTGCAATGACAACTAGAGATCATAGTTTCTTGTTCCATGCTTGATTAGCTATGAGTTATAATGGTTTACCTTGTGTGCCAACATGCTATTAAAATGGTTGTGATGTGGTATGATAGAGTGGTATCCTCCTCTGAATGATTTAAGTGATTTTACTTGGCACATGTTCACGCGTGTAGTTGAAACAAAATCAACATAGCCTTCACGATATTTATGTTCATGGTGGATTATATCCTACTCATGCTTGCATTCGGTGTTGATTAATTTTAATGCATGTTCATGACTGTTTTTGCTCTCTAGCTAGTCGCTTCCCATTCTTTTGCTAGCCATCACCTGTACTAAGCGGGAATACTACTTGTGCATCCAACTCCATAAACCCCAAAGTTATTCCACATGAGTCCACTATACCTACCCATATACGATATCTACCTGCCGTTCCAAGTAAATTTGTATGTGCCAAACTCTAAACCTTCAAATAAATATCCTGTTTTGTCTGCTCGAATAGCTCATGTATCAACTAGGGTTGTCCGTATCTTCCATGTTAGGCGAGTTATTCTCAAGAGGAGTGGACTCCGCTCCTCACTCACGAGATAAATGGCTGGTCACCGGGATGCCCAGTCCCATGCTTTATGCAAACTAAATCAAAATAATTGCAAACAAAACTCCCCCTGGGACTCTTGTTAGTTGGAGGCACTCGTTGTTTCGAGCAAGCCATGGATTGATGCTTGTTGGTGGAAGGGAGAGTATAAACTTTACCATTCTGTTTGGGAACCGCCTATAATGTGTGTAGCATGGAAGATATCGCCATCTCTTGGTTGTTATGTTGACAATTAAAGTATACCACTCAAAATATTATTGACCTCTATTTCAAAACCGAGCTCTGGCACCTCTACAAATCCATGCTTCCCTCTGTGGAGGGCCTATCTATTTACTTTTATGCTGAGTCATCATCCTCTTATTAAAAAGCACCAGTTGGAGAGCACCGCTGTCATTTGCATTCATTACTGTTAGTTTACATTGAGTATGACTTGACTGGATCTCTTTTACCATGAATTACAATGTCTAGTCAGTCCTTGGTCTTTAAAGGTGCTCTGCATTTATGTTTTGCGGTCTCAGAAAGGGCTAGCGAGATACCATCTTGTTATATCATTTTATGATTGTTTTGAGAAAGTGTTGTCATCCGAGATTTATTATTATTGCTCGCTAGTTGATTATGCTATTGATATGAGTAAACTTGAGACCTAAGCGTTATTGCGAATGTGGTTAGTTATAATCTTTGCTGAAAACTTGAATGCTGGCTTTACATATTTACAACAACAAGAGCAAACAGAGTTTGTAAAAGTTTTTCTTTATCACTTTCAGTTTGTCAACTGAATTGCTTGAGCACAAGCAAAGGTTTAAGCTTGGGGGGAGTTGATACGTCTCCATCGTATCTACTTTTCCAAACACTTTTGCCCTTGTTTTGGACTCTAACTTGCATGATTTGAATGGAACTAACCCGGACTGACGCTGTTTTCAGCAGAATTACCATGGTGTTATTTATGTGCAGAAACAAACGTTCTCGGAATGACCTGAAACTTCATGGAGCAAATTTTTGGAAAATATAAAAAATACCTGCAAAAGATGAAGGCCAGGGGGCCCACCACCTGTCCACGAGGGTGGGGGCGCGCCTGCCTCCCTAGGGTGCGCCCCCTACCTCGTGGGCCCCCTGGAGCTCCTCCGACTCCAACTCCAACTCTATATATTGTGTTTTGGGGAGAAAAAATCAGAGAGAAGAATTCATCGCATTTTACGATACGGAGCCGCCGCCAAGACCTAAAACCTCTCGGGAGGGCTGATCTGGAGTCCGTTCGGGGCTCCGGAGAGGGGAATCCGTCGTCATCGTCACCATCAACCATCCTCCATCACCAATTTCATGATGCTCACCGCCGTGTGTGAGTAATTCCATTGTAGGCTCGCTGGACAGTGAGGGGTTGGATGGGATCTATCATGTAATCGAGTTAGTTTTGTTAGGGTTTGATCCCTAGTATCCACTATGTTCTGAGATTGATGTTGCTATGACTTTGCTATGCTTAATGCTTGTCACTAGGGTCCGAGTGCCATGATTTCAGATCTGAACCTATTATGTTTTCATCAATATATGAGAGTTCTAGATCCTATCTTGCAAGTCTATAGTCACCTATTATGTGTTATGATCCGTTAACCCCGAAGTGACAATAATCGGGATACTTACTGGTGATGACCGTAGTTTGAGGAGTTCATGTATTCACTATGTGTTAATGCTTTGTTCCGGTACTCTATTAGAAGGAGGCCTTAATATCCCTTAGTTTCCGTAAGGACCCCGCTGCCACGGGAGGGTAGGACAAAAGATGTCATGCAAGTTCTTTTCCATAAGCACGTATGACTATATTCGAAATACATGCCTACATTACATTGATGAACTGGAGCTAGTTCTGTGTCACCCTAGGTTATGACTGTTACATGATGAATCGCATCCGGCATAATTCTCCATCACTGATCCATTGCCTACGAGCTTCCCATATATATTGTTCTTCGCTTATTTACTTTCCCGTTGCTATTGCTATCATCACTACAAAATACCAAAAACATTACTTTTACTACTGCTGCCTTTTGCTACCGTTACCACTACTATCATATTACTTTGCTACTAAACACTTTGATGCAGATAGTAATTTTCCAGGTGTGGTTGAATTGACAACTCAGCTGCTAATACTTGAGAGTATTCTTTGGCTCCCCTTGTGTCGAATCAATAAATTTGGGTTGAATACTTTACCCTCGAAAATTGTTGCGATCCCCTATACTTGTGGGTTGTCAATTGACAACCCCTTTTTTGCGTTGTTTGCACGGAGTTTATTTGTTTGTGTAGGTGCGAGGGACTCGTGCGTGGCCTCCTACTGGATTGATACCTTGGTTCTCAAAAACTAAGGGAAATACTTACGTTGCTCTGCTGCATCACCCTTTCCTCTTCAAGGGAAAACCAACGCAGTGCTCAAGAGGTAGCACCTCCCGATGAACAGGACCCCTGTTTCAACCATAGCGCTCCAACACAAGTCCGTTTCCTCCATTTTGCGGTACGCCACACCCCTCCCGACGAACAGGACCCCCGTTTCGACTATAGGAGGTCAGTTTCCTCCGTTTCGCGGTATGCCAGACCCCTCCCGATGAACAGGATCCCGTTTTGAACGTGGCCGGTCGAACACAAGGCCGTTTCCTACGTTCTGCGATACGCCAGGCCTCGTTTCCATCGGCTGTTCCGTCCAAGCCCTCCCGATGAACACGACGACGCATTCCGTTCTGACCCAGCCGGTTGGCTCCCCATGAACACGACAGCGACACAGTTTCTCCGTTCTGACCCAGCCATGTACACGAGCCCTGGCCGTACGTATGCGCGAGTAGGCGTTTGAGACGCCGCCCGTATGTACGTACGTGTCCGTATTTTCTTTCTTGCACACTAGCCGCTGGACGTACGTGTACATGCTACGTGCGCACCTCTATTACGACACATGCACGCCTCTACATCGACCAGTATGTACGTACATGTTCGTGACCAGAATGACAACGCTACGTACGCTTCGACCAGGTGGGTCCCGACTGTCAGGCACTTCCTTGTGTGCGAAGATGTTGCTGGTGGGTCCCAGCAGTCAGGGGCGAATCTTTTTTTTGCCCGAACGCACTTCCTTGCGTGCGAAGATGTAGCTGGTGGGTCCCAGCAGTCAGGGGGAAACGTTTTTTTTTCAAAATATGGTGGCCCGTCCGGTGGGTCCCCGCTGTCAGGTGGAGGAATAATTATTTTGCGCGTAATAAGGAGGCACTTCCTTGCTGCGGCCGTGGACCCAGCTGTCAGCCTCTCCATGTACAGTCCACGTTCGATGGAAGCCGTTCCTTGACCATGTTGACCATGCCGCGCCGAGAGCACCAGGACGGTGGACGACGACGAGGCCTAGGAAGGGGATGACGCGGAGCCGGGGAAGACGCGGCAGTGGATGCCCACTCGTAGAGGAGTATGAGGGTTCACTGGTTCGTTGCGGTGTGAGGCTGCCGTCGCCGCAGAATAACAGGGGGTGTGGGTGAGTAGAGGGATGGCTCGGCCAGCGGTGGGCGTAGTAGGGGGCGGTGAGGCCTCCGCCGCATCGCAGCCGGCCACGGGAGGCAGGAGCACGAGGCACGACCGGCGCTGGTTTGGGCGGCTGGAGCAAGAAGACCAGAGGTTGAAGAAGCACTACGGTCGTTGTATGGACATCGTACGATCACTGGAGCTAGAAGCGTGCATATTGACTAAGTTGACAAAGCCCTCCGTCCCCGTCAACTTAGTAGGCCCACAAGTCAGCCTGCCACTATACTGGGTCCCAGCTAGCAGGGGGAGTATTCATTTTTTTGTGCGTAATAAGGAGGCACTTCCTTGCGTGCGAAGATGTCGCTGGTGGGTCCCAGCAGTCAAGGGGAAACATTTTTTCATGAAATACAGTGGCCCGTCCGATGGGTCCCTGCTGTTAGGTGGAGGAATAATTATTTTGCGCATAATAAGGAGGCACTTCCTTGCGGCCGCCGTGGACCCAGCTGTTAGCCTCTGCACGTACAATACTCTTTCGATGGAAGTCGTTCCTTGACCACGTTGACCACACTGCGCCGAGAGCACCAGGGCGGTGGACGACGGCGAGACCTAGGAAGGGGACGACGCGAAGCCGGGGAAGACACGATACTGGAAGCCCGCGCGGAGAGGAGTAGGAGGGTTCACTGGTTCGGCTGCGGTGTGAGGCTGTCGTCGCCGCAGAATAACAGGGGGTGTGGGTGAGTGGAGGGATGGCCTGGCCAGCGGTAGGAGTAGTAGGGGGCGGTGAGGCCTCCGCGGCAGCACAGCCGGCCACGTGAGGAAGGAGCACGCGGCATGACCGGCGCTGCTTTGGGCGGTTGGAGCAAGAAGACCAGAGGTTGAAGAAGCACTACGTCCGTTGGATGGACATCGTACGGTCACTGCAGCTAGAATGGTTTATATTGACTTAGTTCACAAAGCCCTTGGTACGCGTGAACTTAGTAGGCCCACAGGTCAGTCTTCGAACGGTGCGCCCCAAATGTCAGGGGGAGGGATCATTTTTTGGGCGATCGAAGCTAGAATATCCGAGATTGAAGAAGAAGCACGACATCCGTTGGATAGACATCCAGCGGCCACTGCTGCTAGAACCGTGTGTTGACTATAATAAGTTGACAAAGCCTTGCATACGCGTCAACTTCTTTTTTTAGGGGATGCGTCAACTTAGTAGGCCCACAAGTGTGTGGCAGAGAACTTATAGCCCATTTGGGATTTGTAAGAATGTACAACCCATTTTTGAATTCTAATGGAATTTACTATAGCCAATTTACAGTTTGTTAAAAGTACATCCCATTTTCTAGCTAGGACAATGATTAATAATTTCAACCAA
The DNA here is from genome assembly GCF_002162155.2 of Triticum dicoccoides. Classification (NCBI taxonomy): domain Eukaryota; kingdom Viridiplantae; phylum Streptophyta; class Magnoliopsida; order Poales; family Poaceae; genus Triticum; species Triticum dicoccoides. The sequence continues at coordinate 365,815,245 of NC_041380.1, read as the reverse complement.
CCATTCAAGACAGAATTCAATAAAATTTCCCACATTTTGATGGGATCGAAATATTTTTTTCCTGAAATTTCAAGTTAGATTAACTATAAATTTGTATTACGTAAAAATCCAATGAAACATTGCACGCACAACAATTAAAAATTAAGATTTTCAAAATCCATAAATAATATTTTATAAACTAATTTCGTGTGTCGTGTATTTTTTTATAGTTACTACCCAGTTTTTATAATTACACCCCATTTATTATTTTGTAAAGCCCATTTTCCTGTTAAGCCTAATGCATCCCTCCTAGGAAAGATTTGCAGCCCAGAGGGGCGGAGAATAACAAGTTGACCTTGCCTGGGTATTCCTAAAAAAACGTATAGCTGGGCTAGCAATTTTCATCTTGAAAAAAATTAATATCTGGGTTGGATATCTGTCCTGGGCTAGACGGGCCACAACCCGCCCAGTTAATACCCTGCTCTCCTCTGAACAACAACGAAAACATCGCCAAGAAAAACTCTGCAGTTCTCACGTCTCAAAAACACAAATACTGCTCGAGCTACTTGGTCCCAGCTGTCGGCCGCACCTTATGCAGTTCTCTTGTTTATATTGACTACATAGGTTGACAATGGTGTGGGACCGTGATGTCAGGAAACTAGGAGGAAGCAAAAAAAATAGTTGTACATAATAAGGAGGCACTTGCGTACGTACGGCTATGGCCCTAGTGGGTCCCTACTGTCATCCAGTCAAAATAAAGTCATCTCCTGAATCCTCATGTTCATCGACCATGTTAACAATGCTCGGCGCCACGGCGAGCGCAACAACTCGAAGGACGACGGAGAGGGCCTCGCGGGCCCTATGGATGGTCTGATACATCGCCCACTGCTCATTCAGGAAGCCGGGATCATCAGACACATATGAGCACCTTCGAGAGACTGAGATGGCATGAAACGGTAAGCCCGCGCTTGGGAGCTCTGGTTTATTTCACACCTGTATAAAGATACAAGTGTAATTTACTCGTCATCGGAAACAACGTGTAAAATACAGGCGTAATGAAACCGAGGGCCCGAGGTCGGTAAGTAAAACTGGCGGGTTTCGCGTGTAATTTGAGAGACCGGTGTATATTTTACTAGTCAAAATCGACCAACCAAGCGCTTCGCCCGAGACCATCTGCTTTTATTTACAAGTGTCAGTTTTACAAGCGGTTTTGGTTGGAAAACGATGATCCAATCACGGCCTAAGATGATGAGTTGGTCGGAAGATCATATGGTTCAACGTCTAACCTACCCGACTTGTCGTATAGGCTATGAATGAAACATAAGACGATGAACTTCTTAAGCACGGAAACAACAGAAGAGGATGATCTTCTTAACAAGCAAATCACTGGCATTAGATCGACATGCAAAACAATACGAAGCATTATTCTTAGGAGGCACGGTGAACAGTTCGTGATGCCGCATGCCACAACATTCCAAGCTCAACTTTGCAATCAAACACAAGGCCTGGCATTACATAGACAATATTCAGAACAAACTCTTAAAATATCTTACATAAGTCAACATGCATGTGACTATGCATCTCAGCAGAGTAAATATTTACTTCTGAACTGAAGACATGAATAGGAAAAAACGATCGATGTTGCTCACAGCAAAGGGCGTCCCACTCAAAAATATCAAATGCATGTCTTCTGGCTAACATCAATGAGCAAAAATTGACAAGGTTTTCCAATTGCATTATATTAAACTAATGTCAACTTTGACAAGCTTTTCCCATTCAAAATATGTAATGCCTATGATTGTGGAACGGGCAGGGTTTGTCATCAGTTTTTCATCTGATAGTCTGGTGGCTCAAGGTGACGATGAATGATTAGAGAACCATTCAATGTATTGTGCATGATGAAGTATTATGGAGGACACGAACCATCCGAACATTTTGTGCAGTTCCACTAAAATCAAGCTGAGCATCCCTGTGGATTTCATATTTATATGCTGCCAGAAAACAAAGACACATCAGCACACACATGAATATTGGCCCCAGTGTCAACCCACCAATCAGTGGACTAACAAACTGAAAGTACGGTAAACAGATTACCATACCCAGATGCCCCATCATTGTTGCTTAGAGTGACATTGACAGACTAGGAGTCCTGTCCTGGCTTCTTGGTACTTGCTTGGGCACTTGTTTGCCCAGTGTTCCTCCGAACCACAAGTAAAGCAACCATCTCTCTTTTTTTCTTTCTTCTTACCCTTCTTAATGGTCGACGCTGGCAGCACCATTCAAACATATAGTACGGTGGCTCAAGGTGACGACGAATGATTAGAGAACCATTCGATGTATTGTGCATGATGAAGTATTATGGAGGACACAAACCATCTGGACATTTTGTGTAGTTCCACTAAAATCAAGCTGAGCATCCCTGTGGATATCGTATTTATATGCTGCAAGAAAACAAAGACACAACATCACACACATGAATATTGGCCCCAGTGTCAACCCACCAATTGGTGGAGTAACAAACTAAAAGTACGGTAAACAGATTACCATACCCAGATGCCCCATTATTGTTATTTAGAATGACATTGACAGATTTGGGTTCCTATCCTGGCTTCCTGTACTTGTTTGGGCACTTTTGGCCAGTGCACTGCACGTGTTGTAGAGTTTCCTATGCTCTCTGCAGACTAGTCATGTCACCAGCGTCTACTAATACTCTGTAAAGCTTCTCGATCATTCCTTGTGTAATGTAGCGCAAACAACGACTGCTTCTTTCTGCAAAGTGGTAAGACCAACTGGACCCACTAATGCAGCAGTTTGCCTTAGACATAATGGCTCCTTTTGTGCAGTTCAACTAAAATCAAAGTCGGAATAAAACCAAGATTTAATTTTGATATCCCTGTAAGCAACAATAGGTATAAGGGAAACAATTACTGAGAAATAACGGTTGATGACTTCTACTCCTAGAAGAAAAACATCTACTGATCTACCTTATCTTAATGGGAAACAAAGCAGGAGAGTAGCAATTCTCAATCGGTGTGATTCATTCATATTAACTGAGACATTATCCTAACAATGCCTTGTTTCAACATGTATAAAGAACGACGAAGCAGAAAAGTATCATTCCTAAAACAATGCGACTAATTCATTTTAATAGAGACATTATCTTAACAATACCTTGGTTAAACATGTAGAAAGAACTACAAAGCAAGATAATACCATTTGTAAAACACTGTAACTGATATATAATAACAGAGACATTATCTAAACAATACATTTCTTAAACATGTACTCCGGCCGATCCCTAACAGAAATGGTACTCCCGCCGAACCCTAACAAGTGTTGCAATTTTGAACTAAGATTGAGTAGTTAATTCTGAGGAAAGTAGGTACTGACCTTTCAAGACCGAGATTTGAAACAACTCCTGAGGAAGATCTAAAAGAGATCTCAACACATATATGGAAATCCGGTCTCATTTTGTGCAGTTCCACCAAAATTAAGCGAAGCAACATGTCGCAATAGCAACAAGTTGAATAATCCCTGTTTTAACTGAGGAAAAAAGGAAGCAATTACTGGCCAATAAAGGAGGATGAAACATGCGGCCACAAAAATGATAATCCCGCCAATCCCTAACAAGTGTTGTAGTTTTGAAATAAGATTCAGTAGTTAATTCTGAGAGTGGCATTGCTTAATTTTACCAGCGGCATTAGATTAACAAAAAGCATAAACAGTTCCAGGGGAGAGTGGGAGCAACAAAAACATGTGCTTCCATCTACTTATAAAGGGGGTGATGTAGAATTTGTTGTAACAAAGCAACAAGCATAATGTCTGGGTTGGTCCCATTTTTGTTCACTACTTAATGGGAAAAGATAGCAATACAATAGCTTCAATTCAACATTTATTTGAAATGGTACCAATACAAGTAGCATGTCATCTCAAAACACACTGCACGATCATGTGGATGAAGGCAAGTACCAACCTGTCATGACGCACACAAGATCACGTATGAATGTGCCAACACGAATAGGAAATCCAATCTCATTTTGTGCAGTTGCACTGAAATCAATTAAAGTCGCCGGTGTGACATTTAAGTTTGCTATAGCAACAAGTTGAATAGATATCCCTAATTTAACAGAGGCAAAAAAGGAAACAATTACTGCCAATAAAGGAGGATGAAACATGCGGCCACAAAAAGAAGCATCTACCTTATCTTGATGGAAAACAAAGTATAGGACAGTAGCATTTCTAAAACGGTTGCACTGATTCATATTAACAGAGAAATTCTCTTAAAATAGTTCAATAGTTGATTTTGAGAGTGGCATTGCTTAATTTTACCATCAGCATTAGATTAAGAAAAAACATAAACAGTTCCAGGGGCGAATGGGCGCAACAACACCATGTGCTTCCATGTACTACTTATAAAGGGGGTGATGCAGAGTTTGTTGTAACAAAGCAACACGCATTATGTCTGGGTTGGTACCATTTTTGTTCACTACTTAATGGGAAAAGAGAGCAATACAATAGCTTCACTTCAACATTTATTTAAAACAGTACCAATACAAGTAGCACAACATCGCAAAACACACTGCACAATCATGTGGATGGGACATGGGACATGCCAGCACCATGTGCGTCCACACGTATAAATGGGTGATGCAGAGTATGTAGCTAAGCAGCATATTTGTGTTGGTCCCATATTTGTTCTCTTTGAAACTTTTTCCTATGTGAGGGCAGCAAATCTAGTCCTGCACAAACTACCCAACCCCCTAGTTTCTTTCCCTTTACAACAAAGAGTTTGGTTCCTTACAGATGTGTGTACTGGGTTACCCCCCCTTTTCCCTTTTCGACCAACAAACCGGCTGGATAGCTAGTCTGTACTACTTTCCCTCCCTCCTTTCCTCATTGAACCACATCCTAGATTCATGCTCCACCCCACCGCACCCTTCTTTCCTCTTTGAACCAAGACCTAGATTCGACTATAGAATCGAAAAAGATTCGCATGTAGCTAGACTAATAACGGTTTCAAAGAAACCTATACCTTAGGGTCGTCGGGATGTGGCAACGCGTGCGGCGGGAGGTCGGATCTGCCCACACTATGTACGGCAGTGAGGAAAAAGGGGTCGGTGTCCCTCCCGCACAGGCGCTGGGTGAAAGAGAAAAGCGTAGCCGGCAGTGGATTACCTCCCTCACTGAAGGCGATAGAGTGAACGCTGCACCTCCTCCCCTTCCTGGTGCGACGGGATCTGGACGCCTCCTTCGCCAGCTATGAGGGGGGTGAGAGAGACAGAGGCCATAACGCAGTCTTGTTTAGATCTGGTGAAGAGGGTGAGAGACTATGAATATAGCAAACCCTAGCAAAGGAACGTTGAGCCTCCAGCGTGTATATATATATATGTAGTGTGGCGAGAGTGTGGAGAGTGCAAACCCTAGCGAACAAGCGCAGAGGCTCCATCTTATATATATACTGTAGTATGGACTGGGCTCCGGTGCCTTAACTGCACCTGCTTTTGGCTATATGACAGGTGGGCCAGCCACATTTTGGGCCCACCTGTCATAAACCCAAAGGCAGGTGCACTAAAGTCAATGAAGCTGCATCCATATAGTACTCGTGTATACGACTAATATATAGTGAAGTGGTTTTCTTATTCTCTCCATAACAATCGTTTTAAATTGTGTAAGTATGAAACGAAACTCTTTATTTAACGTACCAGTGATGAAAACTACTACTCCCTCTATTCCTAAATATTTGTCTTTCTAGAGATTTCAACAAATGACTACATACGGAGCAAAATGAGTGAATCTACACTGTAAAAAATGTCTATATACATGCCTATGTGGTAGTCCATTTCAAACCACTTGAAAGACAAATATTTAGGAATGGAGGGAGTAGTTTCGATGAACTAACGATCCACGCGTCCTGGTCGCACTTCCTGTCCTTCACGCGCGGTACACTACCCTCCCTTAAGTGAACAACCACACATGCGCTAAATTATCGGAAACGTGTGAGAGTGTGTACAAATAAAGAATTTTAATTTCAATTATCAGAAAGGTTTGAGAGTATGTACAGTTTTCCCTCTAATAATTATGGTTTGTTGTGTTCAGCCTAAACTTGGTCAAACTTTACAAAGTTTGACTCCAGTCAAATCTAATATGCGGAGTAAATAAAAATGGAGGGCTACTACGTCCATCCAGTTTTTTAGTCCACACCATTTTTTTAGTCAAAGTTAATAGATGGACAAATAAAATTATAGGGGAGCTGGAGGCAAAGTTGTGAGAAGGCTTAGAAATCAATACGAAACTTATGCTCTTAGTACCAACGTCGATCCTTCTTCGAGGAAACATTTGGTTCATAGCCAATTGTGTGATAAAATTGCACCAACGTGAAAGACGACTGCGTCTCCAACGCAACCAAGGTGAACTGACGAAGGATATCATCTTTGTGAGTAACAAGCAAAGAGCACTGATGGAAGACAGCTTGTTTTGCATTGAAAATCGATTAGCTTCACCAGCCCACGTAACCATGAGGCGCAACCATGAGCATCGATAGGTCACCGTGGTGATGCATCATCTATTTCGCATCAAGTTTGGGTGAGGCACATATGAAGTTCGACAAATCCTCACTGTGATTTGTTTCTTCTCGGTAATCAAGCTCGAGGAAGGAAGAACCACGTGGCAGAGGACAGTGAGGCGGAACAACAATGGCCATCCAATTTTGTGCAGTTGCACTAAAATTGAGGAAGACATGCCCGAGTATGGAGATACGCATCGCTGTTTCCAAAAATATAAAAAGGGATATAGTGTTGTTACTTTGTTTTACAAGATTAACAACGACATCTCAATTGTCAATAAGAATTATGAAAAGTACACCAACAAACAGAAGCATCATGATTATCTTGATGGGAACTAAACCAGGATACTCGAGAAAAAAGCATTTCTTCATTTAACCAGTGATAGTATTAGATTAGCAGCAGCAATAGGTGCATATGGACAATGACCGCACAACCACCATGTACTTTTTGTCGAAACAACATGTATACCGCCACCAAGGCATAAATTAGGATAACTTTTCGAGTGGCATTTCCTCTATAATAGTAGGAGATGTTGGACCAGCCGACGAACCCTAGCTACTATACATGGGGAGCTGGGGAGTAGTCGCATAGAAGAAAACCGGCATGCAGCGACCTAGGGAGCTGGACCGGTACAAGAAGTTATACCTCAGGTGGGCAAGATGTCGCTTAGGTGGGCGGGCGGGATCTGCCCACACGACGGCAGCGAACAAGGGCGCGGAGGACCTTTTTCCATGCCAGCGCCGGCTCCGAGAGGACAGTGCACATTGGCTTCCTCCATCGCCGACGGCGACAACGTCAACGCTGCACCTCCTCACCTCCCGTAGCGGACGGGATTCGGCCGGATCTGTGACCACCGGTGAGGAGAGAGATAGTGTGGACACTGTCATCTTGTTTTGATATGGAGAGGCTGAGAGAGCGAGACGCGAGAAACTCTATCAAACAAAAGGCTATAATGGAGTAAAAAAAATCTATCCATAGCAGTGGTTTTAAATAGAATACGCGCGTTCCCGGAAAAAAGAAACAAAAATTGGCGGACAATTTTTTAATGTACCAAGAAATAAAACTCGATCAAAAACACGCCCCCGCTTCCAGGTCGCGAGAGTCGTCGCGCACACACACATAGACATAGACACACATATCCATGTTTACGTAAAATTCCATTTCCATCTCCATCTCCAATCATATTTGTCCAACTGGCTCATTATTTACGTTGTTAATTATATACACGACAATATTAACATACAACACCTCTTGTTTGCGGGCGTCCGGACCGCTGCCACGGCCGCTCCTGACCAACCCGAACCCTCTTCATCACCCGCGTGTGCTTCCTGCCCGAAACGGTCAGTGCCACATTCATGCTCGCCCAGAGCGGACACGACCTCTCACTAGCGCCGGCATTGAAGCGGCGCGCCGGCCAAGAGAGCATCGCCCGCGCCGCTTCCTGTCGCACGCGACTGCTCTGCGTTCAAAGGTCGCAATAGCCAGCCACAAAATGCATGTAAAAAGTTCTTGGGAGTCCGTGCTACAGCTAGCTATCCTCCCCCAACTCATCAATCTCTTCCAGTAGTAGTAGTACTCCATGGCGCGATCCATCGACAAGCAGGCGGGAAAGTTATTGTATACTCGGTTTGCGGTGAGTGGCATGCCGAGAGACTGTGTGGGGTCTAGTCGTGGAGGAGGGTGAGACACGAATGCGACAGACGTGATTTAAACGTTGGTTTTGCTTGATGGCGTGATCCAACGAAACGAAATGTTGGTTTCTCTCCATTTCCATTTTCTCTCCAGAAAAACGGAAACTTTCCACTCCATTTTCATTCCTACTCCAAGGTTGCCCCATTACAACATTCCATCAAATACAAAGGAAAACTAACACGCATGCTGATGCATCTCAATGATTCACAGATCATAGCCAATATTTACTTCACAACTAAAGACAAAAGTTGTGAGAGCGTGTATGAAAGAAAAACTACTGATGGGGTCACTATGACTTAAACCCTAAACCCTAAGCATGATTTAATTTCCTGGCCAGGTAGAACCTGTCGAAGGAAAGACGGCTGGCACCCTCGGATCATACGATGCTTTTGTGCAGTTTCACTAAAATTGAGCTGAGCATCCCTTATGGGAAAGATATTGAAGAAGTGTGATTAGAATAATAGTACCGGCACTAGTTCATGAGACATAAACTCATCACAAGTAGAAGCCGGTAGAAGTAGAGAAAGATCGACATGTAGATGGAGCTACGTGGGGAGCTGCGACAGTGGAGCAAGCCGGCTCCAAAAGGAAGATGGACTACCTGGGACGTCGAGCTGTAGCTAGAAGGGCGGTTGGGACGCGACATCGGCCCATACCATGGTGACCCCCGATTGGGACGCACCGACTATGGATTTTCTCCCTTGTCGATGTCGACCGCGTCTACGCAGAACATTGTTCCCTTCCCCCAGCTGCGGGATCAGGCTGGATATGTGACCAGCGGTGTGGCCACCGTCGTTCTATGCTTGTGAAGAGAGCAACCCAAGCAAGCAGGCTTGTAGCTTAGGCTCCTGCTAGTGTATATATAGTGGTTTTCTTTTTCTCTTCATATCAACCATTTTATATTGCGTACGTGTCATTGAAGAGTGAAATGATGGCTGCTTCTTCCGAATAACTTACTGTGTGATTTGGATGCTCCTTTAGTGGCCCCTACACGTACTCCCCCTATGTGTATGCAACAGTCACATGTACACATGGACGCAAAAACGCGTGCGGCGCCCTAATGCATGCATGTCTGAGCACACGACGGAACACACACGGTCACGGTCAAGTGCTCAACCTACACGTGCATGCACACACATACTCAGCTAGGGTGAGCTAGTGACCGTATAAACACCGGAAAATGTATATATTGAGCGCAATGATCGTATTATGAAGTCCACTGACCGTATTTTTACAAATATACAGTGACAGACAATGTATTTATCTCGTTTGAAATTAAGCCATATTAACCGGAGAGGAGGCCGTATGGACTAGCATTACTTTGATGTGTCCCATCAACTTGCTAAACGAGGAGAAGCTTGCAGGACGGGAGAAGCTGGCGCGCGGTAGCTCGTAGGACAAGGAGAAACTTTTGACTAATGCAAGCTCTCCCTCGCTCAGGCGGTGGACGTGCAACAGTTAATTCGGTGTCAGATTGCCAAAAGCATACACTATACTAGTACTATTATTGTTCGACTTTCCGAAGAGGCGAACAACCAAGTGCAAAGTTTACTAGTACTAGTACTACTACTATAGTCTATAGAGGTATGTACTATACTAGTACTAGGAACCAGATGGAGGAGCGTCTGCACTCTTATTATATTTTTAAAATGTGATAAAGCAATCTTCAACACATTTGGTTCTCTTCGAGGGTTCTCGCATGTGATAATGGAAGTTGATTGCATGGAACACTCGCCACAATTCTCGCTTAATTTTGGCTCATATCCTATTACAAATAGGAGCGCTCGGTAATATTTCCTCTTTTTTTGTTATTCAGCATGTAAACATGTCAGCAAACCTTGCGGCGCATCTTTGTGCGAACCGTGATTGCTCCACTTTGAATGTGGCCGAGAGCTGGCTTGATGAAACACCTCGCTTCCTACTTCTTTTTTTGCGGGGTACCTCACTTCCTAGTGACCAGTGTCTTGGCTGATCGTCCTAAGAATGCTTATATATGAATAAAGCTCTCTCTCATTTACCCGCAAAAAAGATTAAGCCATATTAACCGGAAAGGAGGGAGTATGGACTAGCACTACTTTTTGGTGTGTCCTGTCAACTTGCAGAACGAGGAGAAGCTTGCAGGACAAGGTGAAGCTCGCTTATGCCTTTTGACTAATGCAACCTACCGTCGCCCAGGCGATGGACATGCATCAGTTCATTCGGTGTCAGATTGCTAGAGGCATACACTGTAGTACCAAACATGCGGAGTATCATCATTGTTCGACTTCACAAAGAGGCGAAGAGCCAAGCACAAGGTTTAGTAGTACGAGTAGTACTACTACTAGAACCTCATGGTGGAGTGTCTGTACTCTTATTTTTTTAATCTCTGATAAAGTACACATTTATTCCGAAGAAGGGCGGAAAACGGCAGCCCAACATGTAATGATGATATCGATCAACCATGCTCGAATATATCTTGGCCTCCGTGCGAGCCCGTCTGTGTGTTCTCGCTCCTCGTCTCTCTCAAGGAATGGTGGGTTGGCCATTTTGCCGTCAATTGAGATCGGTTTGCTCACACTCCGGTCCCACATGTCAGTGATATGCCAAGAGGAGGTGCGTTGACCGACTGGCCATACGCGTACTTGGTTTTGCACCTTCATACTACTCCTTCCTCCGTCACAGTTTACAGGGCGCGCTTCATTATGATGCATTTCTCTCAATGCATTTTCACCACCAGAGAGACTTTAGACGCGTTTGGTTTAATGGTCAATTAATTAGGGCGTGGTAACCGCAATCAAGTCCACAATTTTCTCTCGATGTACTACAGAGTGGAGTAAGTGCATGCATGTGTGTACCTGGGGTGGAAGCACTGCATGCATGTGTCTACGCATTATTTCCTCTAGTAATAGACGCCGTGCTATAACTACCAATGCTATTTTTCATGCCGATCGCTAGTCGCCTTGGTCCCAGAGATTTTTTCTTTTTCTGAAGCGCGCTCTATAAACAGTGACGGATGGAGTAGTATGAGCGGATTCTAAGAAGAGCGTATTGATGGTTGCTTCTTCCGAGCAACTTACAGTGGGAAAGGTGGGGCTTATGATTTGACTGCTCATTACTCACTATTAATGCGGCGCAATGACCAGGCTGAGTCTCCCATGCGGCTGTGCACTACCCCCTCGATTCATAAATATACTCCGGAGTATTTGTCTTTCTAGAGATTTTAGCGAGTGACTACTCAAATATTTGTCTTTTTAGAGATTCAAATGGACTACTACATACAGATGTATATAGACATATTTTAGAGTGTAGATTCACTCATTTTGCTCCGTATGTAGTCACTTGTTGAAATCTCTAGAAAGACAAATATTTAGGAACGTAGGGAGTACACCTACGAAGCAAAATGAGTGAATCTACACTCTAAAATATGGCCATTTGAAATTTGTAAAAAGACAAATATTTAGGAACGAAGGAGTATAATTTTGTGCATGGCACATGGACCCGGATGCCGAAGAGGCTTCTGGCAATGCTATCAAGCTTCGAACATTTGTTTACATAATTGACGTACTATACAAATAATTTTCCAGCGACATGAAATTGTACAATGGTGTGAGCTTTCAGCTTTTGTTTCGTGTGTCTTGCCATCGATGCTCTTTCGGAAACAATAAAAAACTAACTTCCTTGCTAATGCATCTCAATTATTAGAAGATCAGAGCTAATATTTACATCACAACTGAAGACAAAGTTGTGAGAAGGTGTTAAATTAAAATTGATCCATGCTTTCATTGGCAGCAACGTCCCCCCCAGCTCTATCTAAATCAACAATGCATGTTGGGAAAAAAGTAGCTGTCTGGAGCATGCAAAATTTCGATCATTTTGTGCAGTTCCACTAAAATAGAACTGAGTGTCCCTGTTCCAAAGATATTAAATGTGATTACGATAATAGAGGACTGCTGATGAAACAATAAACACACAAATAGAAGCCGGTCACCTTTTCAGTCTCTCTTAAGACTAACTAGTTGGAGAAGATTAGGCTCGGAGTTGGATGAGGAGGATAGAGCAAAGCCAATCTCCCTTTATGCAGTCGCACTGAAATGTAGAGACGTTGCCCGTGTGACATTTTAGTACAACTGCACAAAACACTCTTAAGAAAAAAGTGATTTGTGCAGTTCACCAAAAGGTCACAGTAGCAACGAGGTGAAATTGATAACCCTGTTTGCAAAAAAGAGGTAGAAAGGAAACAATTACTGGCCAATAACAGTTGATGACACATGCGACGACAAAAAAGAAGCATATTCCTTGTCCTAAGGGAAGATAACAACACAGTTGTGTTTGTCTAAAATGGTGTGAGGACGAGATTGCAATATGGAAAGTACGCCGGACGAGCTACGTTTTGGGCAAAGAACTATGGAAGATCCACATGCAGCGACGTGGGAAGACGAGTAGTGGAGCAAGGCCGGAGGGGATACCTGGAGGTTGTCGGGATGTAACTAGGTGAGCGGCGGCGGGCGGAATCTGCCCATACTGCGGCAGCGAGCAGGTGGCATAGGACCTACCGCACCGGAGCTTGGTCAGAGAGAACGACGTGTATCGCAGATCGGGACGTGCTGCCTCGGCACTATCGAACAGAGAAACGATGCACTTCCTCCCTTTCCGCCGGCGGATGGGATGCGGTCGGATCAGTGACCAACGGTGAGAGTGAGAGAGAGGCCACCGCAACCTTGTGTGATATACTCTGAAGAGAGACAAACCAGGTAGGCTCCATTGTATATAGTGGAGCGGACTACCTTTTTCTTCATAAAAATCATTTTATATTCTGTGTATGTGCCATTGAGTGATATAACTTTATTTAAAAATAACATGCCAACGCATCAAGTCGAACTTTGTTTCGTGCACGTGTGGTACACGACCTCTGTAGGTAAACAACCGCTACACGCGTTCAAATTAGCACGTGGGCTGCCATTTCGTATAGAAATGAGCTCTACCGTGTACCCACATGGGTGTGGCTGGGCATGAAGCGTGAGTACATGCACGGTGCACCTATTCTCTTCTTGTATACGTACACCACCTACGTGGGGTTGTGCGAGAGAGATACAAACATAGAGAGAGCTATAGTGTGTGGGTTCGTGAGAGTTTTTTTTGGGGGGGGGGTCAATCAAAAAATGTAACATATGCAATGTGTGTGAAATAGAGGCCTATATATATCATATATATAGAGGGGCGATCCATGAGAAGAGAGTGGAGGTATCATCGGCTTGAGGTGTCCATAGAATCGAAGAGAGGGATGATGTGTGTGTGTGTGTGCGTGCGTGCGCGCGATCGATAAAGAGTGCCATCGAGTTTGTGTGTGCCCATGTCAAAGGTATAGAGTGGATGGCCTACTGGAACATGAGAGGGGACATGTGCAGTTTGTCTCTGTGGCATGGATACCTACCTACAGCGCTCGACTATTGGTGTGTGGTGGGGGGGGGAGGGAGGCCTAATTAACTATAGAGATACAATGGCTGGTATATGTGTGGAGGAGGAGAGAGGCCTACCTCATGTATTAAGGGAGATCGATCTACCTCATGTATTAAGGGAGATCGATCGGCATCCATGCATATGTGTAGGAGAGGAATAAGGTTGGGAGAGATACAGAGCTAGAGTGTTGGAGGGGGTGGTAGTGGAGTTGCTTGTAACAAATGGTGGGATAGGCTTGCTAGACAACCAGAGGGCATGCCTGCAATATCAATAAGAGAGGGGATGGCTGCCTGTCTGTGCACGTGCGTGTGAGAGACGGGTCAGGTGGCATGCACGAATGATGAGGGGGGACGATACGGCTGTGGTAAGCAGACGTAACTACATAGGAAGATCAATCTTCCTTTATCAGAGAAAGGAGAGACCTAACTTGTGAGGTATGTCGATCGATGGGGGGGAATAGGTAAAGTCGACCTAGGTATATGTTGGGAGATCGGTCGGTATACATGCATGTGTGTGTTAGAAGCAAATGAGGCACGGGGAGAAGGATAGAGAGAGAGAGGGATGCATCTAGGAGGTGGTGCGACAGTCATACTATATCGAGGAGGAAGGAGTGTGCAAGTACGAGATCAATGAAAAGAGTGGTGGGAGTGAGGCATGGACGGTGATAAGAGAAGAGGGGAAGCTTGTGTTTGTGCTAGGCACACCTGGCTAGAGAGGCATATCAATCGATGTGTGCCGTAAAGAAGGAGTTGGGCCTACACACCCCGTGGGTGAACGACCTAAAGTGAAAAGACGAATTTGCGTGATGGAGCTAGAGAATGCTGAGGGAGGGTGAGAGGGATGTGGGCGTGTGCATGCACGCGAGAAAGTTAGCGCTAGCTACAAAGATAAGAGGATTTTGTGGGTGTAAAAGACGAATAGAGATCATACTCCATTATAAAAAGCGAATTCAGATATTTGAAGAATTTATCATAGTGTTTTAAACTGACGCATGTGTGAATATATATAATGGTGATACCCATGGTGTGGTTATGAACATGTTATACTACATATAATATATTTTATCTCTACTCTTATAAAAAATGGAGTTGTTGATGATGGTGTGCCTGCCATCCTGCAATATAGGCCGTCCGACTTATATCTGACAGATAGGAAGGAAACTATGGCAATTTTGAAAAAAGATACCCACACCCCTCTCCATATTTGCAAATTAGGCCTCCCCTGATGTTCTATGGAACGCATGGGCACCTTGCTAGTACTACGTACAATATATAGAACATTGATCATAATTTGGGCTAATGTGTGGCTTTTGCAGCTCAGGTCTAAATACTTGTCATAATGTAGGGGGCGGGGCACTATACTATGTGTGATAAACACGGTGTACGTATGGAACATTGCAACGCCCTCGATGCGACTGTATCTCCCACGTGTCGAAGCACGACTTAGAGGCATAACCGCATTGAAAGCAATGTCGCAAGTGAGGTAATCTTCGCAAACAACCCATGTAATACATAAGGGAAAGCGATACATAGTTGGCTTACAATCGCCACTTCACACAATTACATGAATAAAGCATTACATCATCCAAATACAATCAAGGCCCGACTATGAAGCCAAAATAAAAGAAGACTACCCCAAATGCTACTCAGATCCCCGATTGTCCCGACTGGGCTCCACTACTGATCAACTAGAACGAAACAACACAAAGGACAAGATCTTCATCGAGCTCCTCCTTGAGCTTGGTTGTGTCATCTGCATGGTTCAACGGCACCTGCAAACTGGTTTTGGAAGTATCTGTGAGTCACGGGGACTCAGCAATCTCGCACCCTTGCAATCAAGACTATTTAAGCTTATAGGTGAGGTAAAAGGTATGAGGTGGAGCTGCAGCAAGCGACTAGCATATATGGTGGCTAACATGCAGAAATGAGAGCGATAAGAGAAGGCAAAGCACGATCGAGAAACTATGATCAAGAAGTGATCCTAGAATAACCTACGTCAAGCATAACTCCAACACCGTGTTCACTTCCTGGACTCCGCCGAGAAGAGACCATCACGGTAACACACGTGGTTGATGCATTTTTAAATAAGGTCAACTTCAGGTTTTCTACAACCGGACATTAACAAATTCCCATCTGCCCATAACCGCGGGCACGGCTTTCGAAAGTTCAAATCCCTGCAGGGGTGTCCCAACTTAGCCCATCACAAGCTCTCACGGTCAACGAAGGATATTCCTTCTAGCGGGAAGACCCGATCAGACTCAGAATCCCGGTTACAAGACATTTCGACAATGGTAAAACAAGACCAGCAAAACCGTCCGATGCGCCGACAAATCCCGATAGGAGCTGCACATATCTCGTTCTCAGGGCACACCGGATAGGTCAAGCTACGAGTAAAACCAACCCTCGAGTTGCGCCGAGGTGGCCCTGCAGGCTGCCCGTTTCGGACCAACACTCAGAGGAGCACTGGC
>NC_041380.1:365780618-365798776 GCF_002162155.2 Triticum dicoccoides | reverse complement strand
AAGATGACCCTCGGGCTCGCGAAAACCCAAGGGAAGGTTATAGGTTGTTAGTGCAAATGGTAAAACCAAGGTTGGGCCTTGCTGGAGGAGTTTTATTCAAGGCGAACTGTCAAGGGGTTCCCATTATTACCCAACCGCGTAAGGAACGCAAAATCCGGGAACATAACACCGATATGACGGAAACTAGGGCGGCAAGAGTGGAACAAAACACTAGGCATAAGGCCGAGCCTTCCACCCTATACCAAGTATATAGATGCATTAATTAAATAAGATATATTGTGATATCCCAACAAGTAAACATGTTCCAAACAAGGAACAACATCTCCATGTTCCAACAAGGAACAAACTTCAATCTTCACCTGCAACTAGCAACGCTATAAGAGGGGCTGAGCAAAGCGGTAACATAGCCAAACAATGGTTTACTAGGACAAGGTGGGTTAGAGGCTTGGTTCAACAATATAGGAGGCATGATAAGCAAGTGGTAGGTATCACAGCATAGGCATAGCAAAAGAGTGAGCAACTAGTAAGCAAAGATAGAAGTGATTTCGAGGGTATGATCATCTTGCCTGACATCCCGCAAGGAAGAAGAACGAGTCCATGAAGAAGATAAATGGACGTAGTCGAACGGGTCCTCACAATCACGACGTTCACGGAACCAACCCGAAGAAGCAACACCGGAAAGAAGCACACAACATAGTAAACAACCCACACATGAACATGATATGATATGCGGGATGTGGTATGCGATGCATATGCATGATTTGACAAGGAATGTTTGAACCTGGCCTCAACTTGGAAATCCAAGAGTGCCACTAGAAAGGTGAGGTGATTTCCGTTGAAATCGACATAAAGATCACCGGAATCGGATGCACGGTTTGGAAATGGCAAGCAAAACAAATATGGCACCGGTCTGCGATAAACAGCAAGTAGCCATCTAAATGTAACAAGATAATTATGCTACATCACTCAAACATGGCAACAAAATACATGGCAGGGATCCACTCAAGATGCTTGACAAAAGATGAACACTGAGCTACGGTCAAATCATCCATTAACAGGTTCAAACAAGCATGGCAAAAGAGCAATTGATAAACAGGTTTCAGACTTAGTGAAATTAACACAAGCCTGGAATTTCAGATTAGGTAGCACACTTTGGAGCATGAAAACTAGATGCTACGGGAACTTAACATGGCAAAGCAAGGCATGGCATGAAGCTAGTCAAAGAGCTTAACAAAAGTCCCTTAGTGACCTTGAGCCAAAAGGGATCAGAAAATACAATTGCAAGCATGTGAACATGGCAACAACATAATCAGATCACAGACTTAGTGAAAAAACTGGAGCATGCAAATATGATAGCAAGTAGGCATGTTTACGAGCTCGATGCACTCACTACAGAGCAAGGCATGACAATCTAAGCACACACCCATCAATAATACACATTATATAAGCTAGACATGGCAAGAACAACAACATAGCATGCACGGATCAACAACAACATCCTCGGCAAAATCGCTAACAAGTAGACAATCTGCCCAGATTCACAAAATAGCAAAAGTAGAGCTCAATTGACTCAAGCTAGGGTGCTCCATAATTGAAAACAAAGACATGGATGGATAGAGCACCACAAGATTCACAAATCATCCTTACTGATCATTCTCAAAAGAGGCACGGATCACTAGGAAACAACATGAACATATGGCATATTGATAAAAAAACAGATCAAGGACTTTGTGAAATTGCTAAGTCCCTGAAATCAGCATTAATGAATGCACCACTTTGAAAGCTTGTGCTAGTCACCACACATATCACAAAAATACATGGATAGCACCTGTGTAAAGATGGCAAAGCATATAACAAAACTCATGTAGAGCTCATGGGCATATCATGTACACATTAAACATGGCAAAAATGACAAAAAGCTATTTGGTGCAGCAGATCTGACAATTAACTCAAATAGCTCTCTTCCAACAGCATTTCGGGCATCAATATGAGCTCAAATGAAAATGACGCAATGAGATGAAATGATGTACTCTCTGAGGCAAACATTTTGATATGCTACACGCATGAATCGGAGCTACGGATGCAAAGTTGTGACATGATGAACATGGGCATTTGAATCAGGAAATCTCGGGGACTTAGTAGAAATATAGACCTCTCGGGGAAAAATGGACAAGGAGGTCCCGGGACGAAGCGATCCGGGACGCGGCCGCCCGTTTGGATCAGGGGAGTGGTGGATCTCATCCCACTCCCCGGATCTGGCCGGAGCGGATCTCCGGCGATGAACGACGGCGGAGGGCGGTGGAGCTCCGGCGAGCATGGCACGGGGGCAGTACCGTTGGACGACGCCGGCGAGGAGGTCCGTGGGAGGCAGCGGAAGGCGACCGGCGCGGCGACGCATATGGCGGCGCCAGCGAGGAACCGGAGCGGCGGCATGGTGCACGTCAGGAGGGAGGCCGGCGCCGGCGGGATGCGGTGGTGGCGGGCCAAGCCGGCGAGGGTGGCGCGGCGGAGCACCTGGCGGCGGCGGCGGGGCGCCTCGGGCGCACGGTGGCGAACGGGCGCGGGGCGGCGGCCCAGATCTGGCCCGGGGCGGGCCACGGCGGGCGTGGAGGAGAGAGAAGGCGGCGGTGCTGATGTGGCGAGACCGGATTGGTCCGGCGCGGCGGCGCGGACATGTGTGGCATGGGAAGAATTGTGCGGTGACGCGAGGAAGAGGGAGGCTAGGGTTTCGTCCGCGAATTTCAGGAGGGGAGCACATATTTATAGGTAGAGGGAGCTAGGAGAGTCCAAATGAGGTGTGGTTTCGGCCACACGATCGTGATCGAACGACCGAGATGATGGAGGAGATTTAGGTGGGTTTTGGGCCACTTTGGAGGGGTTTTGGGCTGCAACACACACGAGGCCTTTTCGGTCCCTCGGATAACCGTTGGAGTATCAAACGAAGTCCAAATGATACGAAACTTGGCAGGCGGTCTACCAGTAGTAAACCAAGGCCGCATGACAAGTCTCGATCCAATCCGGAAATGTTTAACACCCGCACACGAAAAGAGGTAGAAAGGGACACCGGATGACATAGGAGCGCCGGATTGCAAAACGGACAACGGGAAAAATGCTCGGATGCATGAGACGAACATGTATGCAAATGAAATGCACATGATGACATGATATGCAATGCACGACAAGCAAGCAATGATAAAGCAACAACAACGAATAACTAGAGGACACCTGGCACATTGGTCTCGGGGCGTTACAACACTCCACCACTACGAGAGGATCTCGTCCCGAGATCTAGAATGGCACCGGAGGGCAAACGGAAGAGAAAGAGAAGAGGTAAAAACTAAGTTGCTCCTTTGACAAATGAGTGAAACCAAAGAACCTTGAAAAGGTTAAGCCATCTCGAGAAAAAATAATACACGAAGATGAATGAAGTTGAAAGCACTTCGTTAAGAAAGAGGAACAAGTAAGAACAAATTCGAGCAGCACTCCGGTTGAAAAGAGATGCAAGGCTTGATAAGGCGAAAAGAACTTGAGCAAAAGGGCACAACACTTCGGTTAAATGGATAGGCATGAAAAGAACATGGTCTTTGAAAGAAACGAGATGATTGGTTGAAAAGATGAGCAACATCACAAAGCCTCCGGAACAAAAGTAAGAATGGAATGGGATAAACAAAGTGAGACAAGATCTTCTATCTCGAACGAGCTTGAAAAGCAAACTTAGGAGAAGGGTCGAACGGAGTTGTTGGAAAACCAACAACGAAAAGAACAATGTTGTAGTGGACTTATAGAAAACATCTCAAAGCTATGAGGTGAAATTCTGTCAGTAACGAAAAAATAATAGATTGGATTGATATCAGCAACGAGACGAGAAACTTATTTCACCGGGAGGATAAATGAAGAACTTAGGTCATTTATAAGCACCATAAATAACAACACTCCTTAGGGAAGGTTTTAGGTGAAAAATAACCCAAGATAACTCCAACGAAGAGGTTGATGGATTTAACATACCCCATTCTTAACAACCTGTGAATCATGAAACATGAACTCAAATTCTCAAGAATGACATAATACCACCTCCAATGATATGGAAGAAAGAATTGCACTCCGGATAGCAAGAATAAGAATGCTTGAGCTCCTCTGAAAAGAATCTTGATGAAAACTTGGAGAAGGGAATAAATCGTTTATGAACCATCATGTAGAACATCTATGAAAAAAAACTCCGGTAGCAAAAGGATGATCAAACGAAAATAAGGATGAAAAGAATAAGATTGGAGCCTGGCAATGACTTAGATGGATCTCCGTGGTGATAAAATTGCGAGAGCTTGGAACTCTTGGAAAGGAAAGATAAAGCATCTCGGACCGAGAATGTGATATGATGAACCACTCCGAAATGCAGGAATTGAATAAACTCGATGAAATAAGAATAAGAATTACATTATGCTTATCATTCACCAGTTAAATTGATGCCAATCAATGGATTAGACATATTACTTATTCTCGTTGAAAAGGATTAAAATAGATATAGAGTCAACTTGGAAAGGTCTTCAACGAACCACCGGTAGGATTGAAACAACGAATAAATTGATATGATACACAAAGAAAGAAGAATCTTGCACGAACCACCGTAAGAATTAAAAATGACCGAAAGGAAGATAAAGGAACACTTGTTAGAATTATGAAATGAACGAGGATCCTGAGAGAATTTAGATACAAGTGAACGAAGAGATTCCGAGATGATTAGAGAACACTTGAAGGAAGCACCGGTAAGATTTTTGAAGAATGAGAGCTGAAGCTGAAATGGATAATCCCGAAATGATGGCCTTCGGATAAACAAACTGAAAACTCTTGAAATGCTCCGGATAGGTGAAAAGGATTCTCACAATCAAAAACAATTATGAGATGATGGCCGAGAATGGGGCAAGATATGGAGGAAAACTCTTCTTCGGTCTTCAAATCCGAGAATGATGACGATAAACACCACCATGAATTGTTGAGGCACTCCGGAATAAAGAAGAATATAAAAGTTGAATCAACAATGAAATGAATTTGAAAGATCTTGGAGAAAGACATTTGACTGATGATAAATCATTCTTATGTCAAACTTCGAAAAGAGATTTGAGGATAGCTCCGGGAAAATAAGAAGAGTCAGGTAAGATCCTGGAAAAGACCTGTGGGTTAGGGCCCACTCAAAAGAAACACCATCGAACGATTTAAAGAGAGATAATGCACCGGTTGAAATAAAAGACTTGAATGAGAGAACATCCTCGAAAGATCTTGAACGAATGCAGAGTGGAAACACGACTCTTCGAGATATCTTGATCACTCCGGAACAATGAACAGCCAGCGGGAAATGATTAAGAGGCGCACCGGCATGAGAAGGTAATTGAAACGAGGAAAAGGATATGATCAACACCAAAGCTTGATTTGAAACCACCGGAGAAGATAAAAGAAATGAATAATGATGAACTAGAAGCTCTGTTAGAATCTTCATGAGAATCACCGGATAAGAATATTGATGGAAAAGAATGGAGAGACTTCACATGAATAAAAGGATACTTGATAAGCACATCAGATTCCTTAAAAAAAGGGTGGGAGGGCGGGAAAAACAAAGGCAACTTGGAGACGGATGAAACAAACACCGTTGAGAAGAACTGATAATTGATCTTGTTGATGTTGAAAAGATCGGAACCGCTTGAAGAGAAAACACGTCGGTTGAAAAGGATTGACATGACAATCTCGATTATCATGAGGGATTGGCATCCACAAAGAAGTATGAGAACACCATTTGGGGAAGGTATGGACTCAACACTTGACATTGAAGCAACTCGAATACCACAACTCAAAACAAGGATTGGCTTGCAGAATAAGCCGGAACAAACATATGATAGAGATTTCGTCCGAAGTTTTCGTGGTGGGGCCTACACGGGCTCGATCGTACAGCACCATCATGTACAAGGCAGTGCACATGACATACGAAGCGTCCCCGAGTCGGCATAGCCAAGGACTCTTTAAGACACAACGAGGCCACTATAAAACCGAACGTGGATAGGCAAACCACTAGACGTCGAACCCCAATTTCATATCATACCTCTGTCGAAAAGATATCCTAAGAGCTACTTGAATTCCCACTTATAAACTCCCGAAATTCTCCCGGTTATGCAATCAGGTGTTGGGGATACAGGGGAAGCATAATATCTCACCCAAAAATAACAAATCCTACATCCAGCTGTATCCATCCTTCAACACATAATCAAGAAACCTTCGGAAATCATCTACCTCAACCTTCGAAAAGCATCCGTTATACGAGTTATGGCAATACTCCCGAACTCCCAACCCAGTACTGGGTGGCGTCGAGGTTATCTCACCAACAACTGCATAAAAGAGATTTTCGATGTCGGCGAACTAAACTTAGGTATTCCAGAACTGCAACGATAAAATCGTGACGACAACACCTCGGAGCTCAACTCCCCGGGACACTGCTGCAACCCCTAAATGACAGGAGGCACCAAGAACAATGTTCTCGTCACAAATCGATCGGAACGATTCCAAGATACCCGCGTGATCCTAAATTTTTTTAGTGAAATTTGAGAAGAGAAGAGACAAAACTCTACGTCAGGATGCCTTACCAGAGCGATGAAGGGACTGGGGAGTAAAACGAATTCCTAAACTCTCCGATATATAATTCCTAAATGACTCAAAACATTTTTCTAGACTCAACAACGGCTGCTAGTTCGATCAAGCAATGGGGCTCCTAAGGTCGGGGAAGGCTCTGATTACCAACTTGTAACGCCCTCGATGTGGCTATATCTCCCACGTGTCGAAGCACGACTTAGAGGCATAACCGCATTGAAAGCAATGTCGCAAGTGAGGTAATCTTCGCAAACAACCCATGTAATACATAAGGGAAAGAGATACATAGTTGGCTTACAATCGCCACTTCACACAATTACATGAATAAAGCATTACATCATCCAAATACAATCAAGGCCCGACTATGAAGCCAAAATAAAAGAAGACTACCCCAAATGCTACTCAGATCCCTGATCGTCCCGACTGGGCTCCACTACTGATCAACTAGAACGAAACAACACAAAGGACAAGATCTTCATCGAGCTCCTCCTTGAGCTTGGTTGCGTCATATGCACGGTTCAACGGCACCTGCAAACTGGTTTTGGAAGTATCTGTGAGTCACGGGGACTCAGCAATCTCGCACCCTCGCGATCAAGACTATTTAAGCTTATAGGTGAGGTAAAAGGTATGAGGTGGAGCTGCAGCAAGCGACTAGCATATATGGTGGCTAACATGCACAAATGAGAGCGAGAAGAGAAGGCAAAGTACGATCGAGAAACTATGATCAAGAAGTGATCCTAGAACAACCTACGTCAAGCATAACTCCAACACCGTGTTCACTTCCCGGACTCCGCCAAGAAGAGACCATCACGGTAACACACGCGGTTGATGCATTTTTAAATAAGGTCAACTTCAGGTTTTCTACAAACGGACGTTAACAAATTCCCATCTGCCCATAACCGCGGGCACGACTTTCGAAAGTTCAAATCCCTGCAGGGGTGTCCCAACTTATCCCATCACAAGCTCCCACGGTCAACAAAGGATATTCCTTCTAGCGGGAAGACCCGATCAGACTCGGAATCCCGGTTACAAGACATTTCGACAATGGTAAAACAAGACCAGCAAAACCGCCCGATGCGCCGACAAATCCCGATAGGAGTTGCACATATCTCGTTCTCAGGGCACACCGGATAGGTCAAGCTACGAGTAAAACCAACCCTCGAGTTGCCCCGAGGTGGCCCCGCAGGTTGCCCGTTTCGGACCGACACTCAGAGGAGCACTGGCCCGGGGGGTTTAAAATATAGATGACCCTCGGGCTCGCGAAAACCCAAGGGAAGGTTATAGGTTGTTAGTGCAAATGGTAAAACCAAGGTTGGGCCTTGCTGGACAAGTTTTATTCAAGGCGAACTGTCAAGGGGTTCCCATTATTACCCAACCGCGTAAGGAACGCAAAATTCGGGAACATAACACCGATATGACGGAAACTAGGGCGGCAAGAGTGGAACAAAACACCAGGCATAAGGCCGAGACTTCCACACTTTACCAAGTATATAGATGCATTAATTAAATAAGATATATTTTGATATCCCAACAAGTAAACATGTTCCAAACAAGGAACAACATCTCCATGTTCCAACAAGAAACAAACTTCAATCTTCACCTGCAACTAGCAACGCTATAAGAGGGGCTGAGCAAAGCGGTAACATAGCCAAACAACGGTTTGCTAGGACAAGGTGGGTTAGAGGCTTGGTTCAACAATATAGGAGGCATGATAAGCAAGTGGTAGGTATCGCAGCATAGGCATAGCAAAAGAGCGAGCAACTAGCAAGCAAAGATAGAAGTGATTTCGAGGGTATGATCATCTTGCCTGAGATCCAGCAAGGAAGAAGAACGAGTCCATGAAGAAGATAAACGGACGTAGTCGAACGGGTCCTCACAATCCCGACGTTCACGGAACCTACCCGAAGAAGCAACACCGGAAAGAAGCACACAACATAGTAAACAACCAACACATGAACATGATATGATATGCGGGATGCGGTATGTGATGCATATGCATGATTTGACAAGGAATGTTTGAACCTGCCTCAACATGGAAATCCAAGAGTGCCACTGGAAAGGTGAGGTGATTTCGGTTGAAATCGATATAAAGATCACCGGAATCGGATGCACGGTTTGGAAATGGCAAGCAAAACAAATATGGCACCGGTCTGCGATAAACAGCAAGTAGCCATCTAAATGTAACAAGATAATTATGCTACATCACTCTAACATGGCAACAAAATACATGGCAGGGATCCACTCTAGATGCTTGACAAAAGATGAACACTGAGCTACGGTCAAATCATCCATTAACAGGTTCAAACAAGCATGGCAAAAGAGCAATTGATAAACAGGTTTCAGACTTAGTGAAATTAACACAAGCCTGGAATTTCAGATCAGGTAGCACACTTTGGAGCATGAAAACTAGATGCTACAATAACTTAACATGGCAAAGCAAGGCATGGCATGAAGCTACTCAAAGAGCTTAACAAAAGTCCCTTAGTGACCTTGAGCCAAAAGGGATCAGAAAATACAATTGCAAGCATGTGAACATGGCAACAACATAATCAGATCACAGACTTAGTGAAAAAACTGGAGCATGCAAATATGATAGCAAGTAGGCATGTTTACGAGCTCGATGCACTCACTACAAAGCAAGGCATGACAATCTAAGCACACACCCATCAATAATACACATTATATAAGCTAGACATGGCAACAACAACAACATAGCATGCACGGATCAACAACAACATCCTCGGCAAAATCGCTAACAAGTAGACAATCTGCCCAGATTCACGAAATAGCAAAAGTAGAGCTCGATTGACTCAAGCTAGGGTGCTCCACAATTGAAAACAAAGACATGGATGGATAGAGCACCACAAGATTCACAAATAATCCTTACTGATCATTCTCAAAAGAGGCACGGATCACTAGGAAACAACATGAACATATGGCATATTGATAAAAAAACAGATCAAGGACTTTGTGAAATTGCTAAGTCCCTGAAATCAGCATTAACGAATGCACCACTTTGAAAGCTTGTGCTAGTCAACACACATATCACAAAAATACATGGATAGCACCTGTGTAAAGATGGCAAAGCATATAACAAAACTCATGTACAGTCATGGGCATATCATGTACACATTAAACATGGCAAAAATGACAAAAAGCTATTTGGTGCAGCAGATCTGACAATTAATTCAAATAGCTCTCTTCCAACAGCATTTCGGGCATCAATATGAGCTCAAATGAAAATGACGCAATGAGATGAAATGATGTACTCTCTGAGGCAAACATTTTGATATGCTACACGCATGAATCGGAGCTACGGATGCAAAGTTGTGACATGATGAACATGGGCATTTGAATCAAGAAATCTCGGGGACTTAGTAGAAATATAGACCTCTCGGGGAAAAATGGACGAGGAGGTCCCGGGACGAAGCGATCCGGGACGCGGCAGCCCGTTTGGATCAGGGGAGTGGTGGATCTCATCCCACTCCCCGGATCTGGCCGGAGAGGATCTCTGGGGATGAACGACGGTGGAGGGCGGTGGAGCTCCAGCGAGCATGGCACGGGGGCAGCGCCATTGGACGACACCGGCGAGGAGGTCCGTGGGAGGCAGCGGAAGGCGACCGGCACGACGACGCATATGGCGGCGCCGGCGAGGAACCGGAGCGGCGGCGTGGTGCACGTCGGGAGCGAGGCCGGCGCCGGCGGGATGCGGTGGCGGCGGGCCACGCCGGCGAGGGTGGCGCGGCGGAGCACCTGGCGGCGGCGGCGGGGCGCCTCGGGCGCGCGGTGGCGAACGGGCGCGGGGCGGCGGCCCAGATCTGGCCCGGGGCGGGCCGCGGCGGGCGCGGAGGAGAGAGAAGGCGGCGGTGCTGATGTGGCGAGACCGGATTCGTCCGGCGCGGCGGCGCGGACATGTCCGGCATGGGAAGAATTGTCCGGTGACGCGAGGAAGAGGGAGGCTAGGGTTTCGTCCGCGAATTTCAGGAGGGGAGCACATATTTATAGGTAGAGGGAGCTAGGAGAGTCCAAATGAGGTGCGGTTTTCGGCCACACGATCGTGATCGAACGACCGAGATGATGGAGGAGATTTAGGTGGGTTTTGGGCCACTTTGGAGGGGTTTTGGGCTGCAACACACACGAGGCCTTCTTGGTCCCTCGGATAACCATTGGAGTATCAAACGAAGTCCAAATGATACGAAACTTGGCAGGCGGTCTACCAGTAGTAAACCAAGGCCGCATGACAAGTCTCGGTCCAATCCGGAAATGTTTAACACCCGCACACGAAAAGAGGTAGAAAGGGACACCGGATGACATAGGAGCGCCGGATTGCAAAACGGACAACGGGAAAAATGCTCGGATGCATGAGACGAACATGTATGCAAATGAAATGCACATGATGACATGATATGCAATGCACGACAAGCAAGCAATGATAAAGCAACAACAACAAATAACTAGAGGACACCTGGCACATTGGTCTCGGGGCGTTACAACACTCCACCACTACGAGAGGATCTCATCCCGAGATCTAGAATGGCACCGGAGGGCAAACGGAAGAGAAAGAGAAGAGGTAAAAACTAAGTTGCTCCTTTGACAAACGAGTGAAACCAAAGAACCTTGAAAAGGTTAAGCCATCTCAAGAAAAAATAATACACGGAGATGAACGAAGTTGAAAGTACTTTGTTAAGAAAGAGGAACAAGTAAGAACAAATTCGAGCAGCATCCGGTTGAAAAGAGATGCAAGGCTTGATAAGGCGAAAAGAATTTGAGCAAAAGGGCACAACACTCCGGTTAAATGGATAGGCATGAAAAGAACATGGTCTTTGAAAAAAACAAGATGATTGGTTGAAAAGATGAGCAACATCACAAAGCCTCCGGAACAAAAGTAAGAATGGAATGGGATAAACAAAGTGAGACAAGATCTTCTATCTCGAACGAGTTTGAAAAGCAAACTTAGGAGAAGGGTCGAACGGAGTTGTTGGAAAACCAACAACGAAAAGAACAATGTTGTAGTGGACTTATAGAAAACATCTCAAAGCTATGAGGTGAAATTCTGTCAGTAACGAAAAAATAATAGATTGGATTGATATCAGCAATGAGACGAGAAACTTATTTCACCGGGAGGATAAATGAAGAACTTAGGTCATTTATAAGCACCATAAATAACAACACTCCTTAGGGAAGGTTTTAGGTGAAAAATAACCCAAGATAACTCCAACGAAGAGGTTGATGGATTTAAAACACCCCATTCTTAACAACCTGTGAATCATGAAACATGAACTCAAATTCTCAAGAATGACATAATACCACCTCCAATGATATGGAAGAAAGAATTGCACTCCGGATAGCAAGAATAAGAATGCTTGAGCTCCTCTGAAAAGAATCTTGATGAAAACTTGGAGAAGGGAATAAATCGTTTATGAACCATCATGTAGAACATCTATGAAAAAAAACTCCGGTAGCAAAAGGATGATCAAACGAAAATAAGGATGAAAAGAATAAGATTGGAGCCTGGCAATGACTTAGATGGATCTCCGTGGTGATAAAATTGCGAGAGCTTGGAACTCTTGGAAAGGAAAGATAAAGCATCTCGGACCGAGAATGTGATATGATGAACCACTCCGAAATGCAGGAATTGAATAAACTCGATGAAATAAGAATAAGAATTACATTATGCTTATCCTTCACCAATTAAATTGATGCCAATCAATGGATTAGACATATTACTTATTCTTGTTGAAAAGGATTAAAATAGATATAGAGTCAACTTGGAAAGGTCTTCAACGAACCACCGGTAGGATTGAAACAACGAATAAATTGATATGATACACAAAGAAAGAAGAATCTTGCACGAACCACCGTAAGAATTAAAAATGACCGAAAGGAAGATAAAGGAACACTTGTTAGAATTATGAAATGAACGAGGATCCTGAGAGAATTTAGATACAAGTGAACGAAGAGATTCCGAGATGATTAGAGAACACTTGAAGGAAGCACCGGTAAGATTTTTGAAGAATGAGAGCTGAAGCTGAAATGGATAATCCCGAAATGATGGCCTTCGGATAAACAAACTGAAAACTCTTGAAATGCTCCGGATAGGTGAAAAGGATTCTCACAATCAAAAACAATTATGAGATGATGGCCGAGAATGGGGAAAGATATGGAGGAAAACTCTTCTTCGGTCTTCAAATCCGAGAATGATGACGATAAACACCACCATGAATTGTTGAGGCACTCCGGAATAAAGAAGAATATAAAAGTTGAATCAACAATGAAATGAATTTGAAAGATCTTGGAGAAAGACATTTGACTGATGATAAATCATTCTTATGTCAAACTTCGAAAAAAGATTTGAGGATAGCTCCGAGAAAATAAGAAGAGTCAGGTAAGATCCTGGAAAAAGACCTGTGGGTTAGGGCCCACTCAAAAGAAACACCGTCGAACGATTTAAAGAGAGATAATGCACCGGTTGAAATAAAAGACTTGAATGAGAGAACATCCTCAAAAGATCTTGAACGAATGGAGAGTGGAAACACGACTCTTCGAGATATCTTGATCACTCCGGAACAATGAACAGCCAACGGGAAATGATTAAGAGGCACACCGGCATGAGAAGGTAATTGAAACGAGGAAAAAGGATATGATCAACACCAAAGCTTGATTTGAAACCACCGGAGAAGATAAAAGAAATGAATAATGATGAACTAGAAGCTCCGTTAGAATCTTCATGAGAATCACCGGATAAGAATATTGATGGAAAAGAATGGAGAGACTTCACATGAATAAAAGGATACTTGATAAGCACATCAGATTCCCTAAAAAAAAGGGTGGGAGGGCGGGAAAAACAAAGGCAACTTGGAGACGGATGAAACAAACACCGTTGAGAAGAACTGATAATTGATCTTGTTGATGTTGAAAAGATCGTAACCGCTTGAAGAGAAAACATGTCGGTTGAAAAGGATTGACATGACAATCTCGATTATCATGAGGGATTGGCATCCACAAAGAAGTATGAGAACACCATTTGGGGAAGGTATGGACTCAACACTTGACATTGAAGCAACTCGAATACCACAACTCAAAACAAGGATTGGCTTGCAGAATAAGCCGGAATAAACATATGATTGAGATTTCGTCCGAAGTTTTCGTGGTGGGGCCTACACGGGCTCGATCGTACAGCACCATCATGTACAAGGCAGTGCACATGACATACGAAGCGTCCCCGAGTCGGCATAGCCAAGGACTCTTTAAGACACAACGAGGCCACTGTAAAACCGAACGTGGATAGGCGAACCACTAGACGTCGAACCCCAATTTCATATCATACCTCTGTCAGAAAGATATCCTAAGAGCTACTTGAATTCCCACTTATAAACTCCAGAAATTCTCCCGGTTATGCAATCAGGTGTTGGGGATACAGGGGAAACATAATATCTCACCCAAAACTAACAAATCCTACATCCAGCTGTATCCATCCTTCAACACATAATCAAGAAACCTTCGAAAATCATCTACCTCAACCTTCGAAAAGCATCCGTTATACGAGTTATGGCAATACTCCTGAACTCCCGCCCCAGTACTGGGTGGCGTCGAGGTTATCTCACCAACAGCTGCATAAAAGAGATTTTCGATGTCGGCGAACTAAACTTAGGTATTCCAGAACTGCAACGATAAAATCGTGACGACAACACCTCGGAGCTCAACTCCCCGGGACACTGCCGCAACCCCTAAATGACAGGAGGCACCAAGAACAATGTTCTCGTCACAAATCGATCGGAACAATTCCAAGATACCCGCGTGATCCTAAATTTTTTTAATGAAATTTGAGAAGAGAAGAGACAAAACTCTACGTCAGGATGCCTTACCAGAGCGATGAAGGGACTTGGGAGTAAAACGAATTCCTAAACTCTCCGATATATAATTCCTAAATGACTCAAAACATTTTTCTAGACTCAACAACGGCTGCTAGTTCGATCAAGCAATGGGGCTCCTAAGGTCGGGGAAGGCTCTGATTACCAACTTGTAACGCCCTCGATGTGGCTATATCTCCCACGTGTCGAAGCACGACTTAGAGGCATAACCGCATTGAAAGCAATGTCGCAAGTGAGGTAATCTTCGCAAACAACCCATGTAATACATAAGGGAAAGAGATACATAGTTGGCTTACAATCGCCACTTCACACAATTACATGAATAAAGCATTACATCATCCAAATACAATCAAGGCCCGACTATGAAGCCAAAATAAAAGAAGACTACCCCAAATGCTACTCAGATCCCTGATCGTCCCGACTGGGCTCCACTACTGATCAACTAGAACGAAACAACACAAAGGACAAGATCTTCATCGAGCTCCTCCTTGAGCTTGGTTGCGTCATATGCACGGTTCAACGGCACCTACAAACTGGTTTTGGAAGTATCTGTGAGTCACGGGGACTCAGCAATCTCGCACCCTCGCGATCAAGACTATTTAAGCTTATAGGTGAGGTAAAAGGTATGAGGTGGAGCTGCAGCAAGCGACTAGCATATATGGTGGCTAACATGCACAAATGAGAGCGAGAAGAGAAGGCAAAGCACGATCGAAAAACTATGATCAAGAAGTGATCCTAGAACAACCTACGTCAAGCATAACTCCAACACCATGTTCACTTCCCGGACTCCGCCGAGAAGAGACCATCACGGTAACACACGTGGTTGATGCATTTTTAAATAAGGTCAATTTCAGGTTTTCTACAACCGGACATTAACAAATTCCCATCTGCCCATAACCGCGGGCACGGCTTTCAAAAGTTCAAATCCCTGCAGGGGTGTCCCAACTTAACCCATCACAAGCTCCCACGGTCAACAAAGGATATTCCTTCTAGCGGGAAGACCCGATCAGATTCGGAATCCCGGTTACAAGACATTTCGACAATGGTAAAACAAGACCAGCAAAACCGCCCGATGCGCCGACAAATCCCGATAGGAGTTGCACATATCTCGTTCTCAGGGCACACCGGATAGGTCAAGCTACGAGTAAAACCAACCCTCGAGTTTCCCCGAGGTGGCCCCGCAGGCTGCCCGTTTCGGACCGACACTCAGAGGAGCACTGGCCCGGGGGGTTTAAAATAAAGATGACCCTCGGGCTCGCGAAAACCCAAGGGAAGGTTATAGGTTGTTAGTGCAAATGGTAAAACCAAGGTTGGGCCTTGCTGGACGAGTTTTATTCAAGGCGAACTGTCAAGGGGTTCCCATTATTACCCAACCGCGTAAGGAACGCAAAATTCGGGAACATAACACCGATATGACGGAAACTAGGGCGGCAAGAGTGGAACAAAACACCAGGCATAAGGCCGAGACTTCCACCCTTTACCAAGTATATAGATGCATTAATTAAATAAGATATATTTTGATATCCCAACAAGTAAACATGTTCCAAACAAGGAACAACATCTCCATGTTCCAACAAGGAACAAACTTCAATCTTCACCTGCAACTAGCAACGCTATAAGAGGGGCTGAGCAAAGCGGTAACATAGCCAAACAACGGTTTGCTAGGACAAGGTGGGTTAGAGGCTTGGTTCAACAATATAGGAGGCATGATAAGCAAGTGGTAGGTATCGCAGCATAGGCATAGCAAAAGAGCGAGCAACTAGCAAGCAAAGATAGAAGTGATTTCGAGGGTATGATCATCTTGCCTGAGATCCAGCAAGGAAGAAGAACGAGTCCATGAAGAAGATAAACGGACGTAGTCGAATGGGTCCTCACAATCACGACGTTCACGGAACCAACCCGAAGAAGCAACACCGGAAAGAAGCACACAACATAGTAAACAACCAACACATGAACATGATATGATATGCGGGATGCGGTATGCGATGCATATGCATGATTTGACAAGGAATGTTTGAACCTACCTCAACATGGAAATCCAAGAGTGCCACTGGAAAGGTGAGGTGATTTCGGTTGAAATCGATATAAAGATCACCGGAATCGGATGCACGGTTTGGAAATGGCAAGCAAAACAAATATGGCACCGGTCTGCGATAAACAGCAAGTAGCCATCTAAATGTAACAAGATAATTGTGCTACATCACTCTAACATGGCAACAAAATACATGGCAGGGATCCACTCAAGATGCTTGACAAAAGATGAACACTGAGCTACGGTCAAATCATCCATTAACAGGTTCAAACAAGCATGGCAAAAGAGCAATTGATAAACAGGTTTCAGACTTAGTGAAATTAACACAAGCCTGGAATTTCAGATCAGGTAGCACACTTTGGAGCATGAAAACTAGATGCTACAGTAACTTAACATGGCAAAGCAAGGCATGGCATGAAGCTACTCAAAGAGCTTAACAAAAGTCCCTTAGTGACCTTGAGCCAAAAGGGATCAGAAAATACAATTGCAAGCATGTGAACATGGCAACAACATAATCAGATCACAGACTTAGTGAAAAAACTGGAGCATGCAAATATGATAGCAAGTATGCATGTTTACGAGCTCGATGCACTCACTAGAGAGCAAGGCATGACAATCTAAGCACACACCCATCAATAATACACATTATATAAGCTAGACATGGCAACAACAACAACATAGCATGCACGGATCAACAACAACATCCTCGGCAAAATCACTAACAAGTAGACAATCTGCCCAGATTCACGAAATAGCAAAAGTAGAGCTCGATTGACTCAAGCTAGGGTGCTCCACAATTGAAAAGACATGGATGGATAGAGCACCACAAGATTCACAAATAATCCTTACTGATCATTCTCAAAAGAGGCACGGATCACTAGGAAACAACATGAACATATGGCATATTGATAAAAAAAACAGATCAAGGACTTTGTGAAATTGCTAAGTCCCTGAAATCAGCATTAACGAATGCACCACTTTGAAAGCTTGTGCTAGTCAACACACATATCACAAAAATACATGGATAGCACCTGTGTAAAGATGGAAAAACATATAACAAAACTCATGTAGAGCTCATGGGCATATCATGTACACATTAAACATGGCAAAAATGACAAAAAGCTATTTGGTGCAGCAGATCTGACAATTAATTCAAATAGCTCTCTTCCAACAGAATTTCGGGCATCAATATGAGCTCAAATGAAAATGACGCAATGAGATGAAATGATGTACTCTCTGAGGCGAACATTTTGATATGCTACACGCATGAATCGGAGCTACGGATGCAAAGTTGTGACATGATGAACATGGGCATTTGAATCAGGAAATCTCGGGGACTTAGTAGAAATATAGACCTCTCGGGGAAAAATGGACGAGGAGGTCCCGGGACGAAGCGATCCGGGACGCGACAGCCCGTTTGGATCACGGGAGTGGTGGATCTCATCCCACTCCCCCAGATCTGGCCGGAGCGGATCTCCAGCGACGAACGACGGTGGAGCTCCGGCGAGCATGGCGCGGGGGCAGCGTCGTTGGACGACGCCGGCGAGGAGGTCCGTGGGAGGCGGCGGAAGGCGACCGGTGCGGCGACGCATATGGCGGCGCCGGCGAGGAACCGGAGCGGCAGCGCG
>NC_041380.1:365742604-365780345 GCF_002162155.2 Triticum dicoccoides | reverse complement strand
GGAGCACCTGGCGGCGGCGGCGGGCCGCCTCAGGCGCGCGGTGGCGAACGGGCGCGGGGCGGTGGCCCAGATCTGGCCCGGGGCGGGCCGGCCTCGGGCCCCGGCGGGCCGCGGCGGGCGCGGAGGAGAGAGAAGGCGGCGGCGCTGACGTGGCGAGACCGGATTGGTCCGGCGCGGCGGCGCGGACATGTCCGGCGTGGGAAGAATTGTCCGGTGACGCGAAGAAGAGGGAGGCTAGGGTTTCGTCCGCGAATTTCGGGAGGGGAGCACATATTTATAGGTAGAGGGAGCTAGGAGAGTCCAAATGAGGTGCGGTTTTAGGCCACGCGATCGTGATCGAATGACCGAGATGATGGAGGAGATTTAGGTGGGTTTTGGGCCACTTTGGAGGTGTTTTGGGCTGCAACACACACGAGGCCTTTTCGGTCCCTCGGGTAACCGTTGGAGTATCAAACGAAGTCCAAATGATACGAAACTTGGCAGGCGGTCTACCGGTAGTAAACCAAGGCCGCATGACAAGTCTCGGCCCAATCTAGAAATGTTTAACACCCGCACACGAAAAGAGGTAGAAAGGGACACCGGATGACATAGGAGCGCCGGGTTGCAAAACGGACAATGGGAAAAATGCTTGGATGCATGAGACGAATATGTATGCAAATGAAATGCACATGATGACATGATATGCAATGCACGACACGCAAGCAATGACAAAGCAACAACAACGAATAACTAGAGGACACCTGGCACATCGGTCTCGGGGCGTTACAAACATGGTTTAGATTATGAATATATAGTTAGTACATCAAATGTACTATTATTTGGAATCAACATCAAGTGTATTCGAAAAATAGAATTCAAGTTCATGTAGTACACATAGTTCATATCTATCTCTATAGTAATAATGTGGTGTGTTATTAAGGTAATACACGAATGATGGTTGAAGTTGGCAACAATCATGATTGTATATTCTTATTGAAATAGAGAAACGAATTCAAATTCAGTTCGAATTGCAGCGGTAGTATAGACATTTGGAATGCACTAAAATGTTTGTATGAGTAGGTTACATGCATCATACAGCAAGCGAAAAAATTTAATTGGACATAACATGGATTCATACTCCCTCCTTCTTCCATCTATATAGGGTGTAATGCCTTTTTTAAGACCGCCTTTGACTATTGACAAGATTAATAGTACATGACATGCACAATGTGAAAATTATATCATTGAAAGAACCTTTCACAGATGAATTTAACGGTGTGCTTTGTGTAAGTTGCATGCCATATATTATTGCTCTAATATTTGGTCAAAGTTAGCATCTAAAAACGCATTAAGCCCTATATAGATGGAAGGAGGGAGAAGCTTTGAACAGCATTTTTATAGTAAAACGGGGCAAGACTCTCTCTTTGTGTGGTGTGAATAGTTTTATTTTTTTCGTTTTATTTTTGGTTGAGGGAAGTGCGGATTGATTTGGTACGTACAAGTACAATATTACACGTTAGGTTTGTCCCTAAAATTCAACCCGCGCCTTGTTATATCCCGAAAATTTAGATATCGTACTCCCAAAACTGGCGCCTTCACAACCCTCGCCTTGCTATCCTGAAATTACAACATGCGCGAAAACTCCCTCCAGCTGCCAAATCCCGACACGCGAAATCCCCCTTATAAACCTGAGCCGAAAGGGACGCTAGTTCAAATCGGTGGGGGGTACTTTTGTAACACACCCTACATTTTGGACAAGCGCGTCCCTAAGTCATGGTTCACCCCCTCCCATCGCCTCCTTTTTACCATTCGAAATCCCAAGCCGCCATAACCTCTCCGCTCTAGCCCCGAAACCCCACCGTCCTCTGTCCACCACGTCACCACTGCCCAACCAGAGCCTCTTCCCCGATGACGTCGTCCATCGCAACAGCTCGATGTCCCTCGTCCACCTCCCCGGATGAGGATCTGTCGTCCATCATCGTCCCGCCGGTTCAGCCGCCCCGTCCTCCACCTCCAAGGAGCTGCTCTGATGATCTCCTGGTCTATCGTGGCTGCTCCATCCCCACAGCGCTGCCTTAACCTGCTCCACCGGAACCGCATCATCCTCACCGACTCCTCGGACGAAGCCGAGGCCTACTCGGCGCCACCAAAGAAGTTGTACACTCATCGCATCGCACCTTCTCCTTAACTCGACCTCCCGACGCCGATGGTGCTCCATCCCGCACCCCCATGGAGCGGCTACCTTGAAGCCGGCGCTGCGAGCGACATCTCCATGGAGGCTCTCCCCAGTGCGAGGCCCCTTCAGCGGTGGCGTCCATACCAGCTGGATCTGTTGCTGCTGCTCCGGCTCTCGCTCGCTCGCTCTATCGCCCAGCTGTTGCTGCTCCGACTCTTGCTCGCTCGCTCGCGCTGCTGCTGCTGCTCTCCCCCTCACTCGTACTGCTGCTCTGCTCCGATTTAGCTACACTTCAGTCGACTAAATTGACTTTTGGGTCAATCAATTTTTAGGGGGTGGGGGGGGCTCGCCGGAGTTAAGGAAGAACCACCCACAGCTGGGAGGGGGCTCACCGGAGAGGTACCCCACTATCTATGTTAGGGTTCAGGGTGGGGGCGGGGGGCCTAGAGGGCTGGTCGTGGCGGCGGCGGACCGGCGGTGGGGAGTTGTTTCGGGGCGGCGAGGCGGCGCTGGGGCCGGCGGTTCGACCGGTGGTGGCTGGCGGCTCAGGGGGTGCAGGTTGAAGATGAACTGCAGGCCCTCCCTAAACTACATGTCAAGTGCCTCTCTGCTACCATTGCGTTCAGTTTCGACAGTAACATTCAGATTCCACAGTAAATTTCAGTTCCGACAGTTAAGTTCAGAGTCAATAGTTTTTACCTCATTTGTTGTAGTCAGTTGGTTTTTGGTGATGTAAATTTTACATCTATTTTACATCATCTATTAGAGATGCTATTAGAATCCCACTTGAGATTGACGATGTCTGTCTTGTGCTACTTCAGCCTTGATGTCCTGTTCACCTCTTGGACTCCAAGTCAGGTCCAAATTAATGTTCAAACTTCAGTTCTAAATTAGTTCTGGGGCACATATCAAAGAAGCAATGAATAGTATCTCTGTCTAATATCTGTTTCACCTAGGGTATGCCTATGTTGTTCATCTTGGGTGGGAAACAAATAATAAAGCAATCATCATCTGTCTTTTTATTAAATTAAAGCAATCATCAGCCTGCTATCATTATTTTTGGATCCATCCATTGGTTGTTACCATCACTCTAAATTTTTGCATGCTCTCCTTACATAATCTCACCATATTTTTTCGTATGCATGTCAGATATTGTACACAGTCATGCTGAACATGTAGAGAAAAAGAGAAGAGTTTTGCGCGGCTATACAATGTCATGCAGACATCACTCCATGGTGGGTTCAATGCCAAACCCTCCCCACCCCTCTCCAGATTGTAATCTAGAGAAAGATATCTATTCTGAGGCGGATTCAGATGCCGCTGACCACTCCTATTTACCCCCCAAGGTGTTTGCTCTACCTTGGCATGATGATGTTAGTCATATCATGCATATGTTGCCTTGCAGTGCCTACTTTTGACATCATATATGTCATCTGCTTAGTTTAGACATGTTTTGTAATGCCACCTGTTTAGTTTCTATATCATATATGGTAACTATGCAGTCTCGTGTCTTTTAGCCAGCCATAATATATGTGAAATGTGCAATGCCATCCTATTTAGCCGGGCATCATATATTTGAATGATATCTTGCGCATCCTTTTCTTCATTACATTTCCATTTGTTGACAATGTTTGTACATTAAACTACTCTTCCTGTGAATCAACCATTTGGGTGGGAGATTGAAAAATCTGGAGTGAAAACAAGGCCTTCAGAGCAAACAGTGCTACCTGTCGAAGCAGATCTCTTGTTGGGTCCCGATAACTCCTCAGAGATGGATTCAGAGACAGATGACCAGTCCTATTCCCCCACTGAGATCTATGCTCTAACTTGGCACGGTTATACTGCTCATATCATGCATATGGTGTCTTGCATTGCATAGTTTAGACATCATATATACAATATTCAACACCATGTTCTTAGTTCAGACACCATATCGAATGCCCTCTGTTTAGCATATAAATCACATATGTGAATTAAATGATGCGATCATGATTACTTAGATAACAAGTAGGTGAATTATGTCATGCGATCCTGTTTAGTTATTCATCATATCTTTGAATTATGTTATGCTATGCTATCCAGTTTAGATAGACATCATATATGTGAAATTATGTCATGCTATCCATTTTAGTTAAACAATATACATGTCAACTATTTCATGCCCTCTTTTTTCCACACTATCTATTGCATCTGTCTCTCATACAATGTATGTACATTCAACTATGTTTCCTGTTTATCAGCCATTTGAATTGGAGCGGGTGATGCCAGTATCTAGCGGACTAAAAACACGGTCTTCAAATAAAACAGTGCTACCTCTTGGTGGAGATAGCACCCCGGTTGTACATGCATGAGAACCAGCCCTACCACACATAACCCAAACTCTCGCAGATTGTACCCCTACTGTGATGGACAGAGAACCAGCTTCACCCAATCCAACCCCAACCCCAGCAGATAGTAACCCAGTTCCTGTTGACACAACACCATCTCCACCACAGATCTCCCAAACAAGTGTAGTTAGTAAGGCAGCTCCAGTGCCCAAAGGGCCAGTACTACCACGACGAACCCCAGCTCCACCAGTTAGTACGCCTATTCCTGTGGAGGAAGCACAACTAGCTAGTCGTAGTTTAGCATCTATTAAATCGTATGTGCGTATCTTCCCATCTTGGAAATATTATACTGAAGATGAAGGAAAATGCCAGTTGCAGGTGTTTGTCCAGGAGTTATGTGTAAGTAATGTTATTCATGGCAATTACTTTGCTTTGTCCCATACATCCTACCTCCATGATGGTTATAATACAGCAAAATTTCCCATTTTTCTCTATAGAGAAGGACCGATTTGGAAACTCAGGATGAGGTAACCTGTGCTAATACCTCTGCTATCTTCAAGAATGCTTGGTGGCAGTATCGAAATTACCTGAAGAAAACATACTTCACCAGCAAAGAAACTCATCAAATTCCCTTACGTTCTCCTGAGACACATTTACCGGACGGTGATTGGGAATGCCTTTTTCTGTACCGGTCCCGAACCAAGAACGTGGTAAGGTCTATGAGCTCATTTTCTATTTTAAGTACTATATTCTTGCGTCTTACTGTACTCTATTCATGTAGAACAAGTGCCTAAACCTGAAGAACAACTGTTCTAATTTAAGATTCCATTGCTAATTTGCTATCGTGCATACTGGTATGCTCTTGTATCACTGTATTTAATCATACAAACTTATTTTTAAATTGAAGGATCCAATCGAAAATCCAATGGCATAGCAGGTATGTTCACGCATGTTTCTTTAACAGGTTTGCTCTTATCAATAGCTCAATTGGTTTCAATTTCAATTGTGTATACAGTTGACTTCTCATATCATGCACATTCCTAGCATCACAACAGAGCCAATAGTGTTGTTGTACATGTAGACCCGTGGTACCCATCTGAAATCTTGTTGTGCGTGTAGTTTCCCACGCTTTGTATTCTTTCACTGTTGCTTTGTCTTGAACTGATATGATTTGAACCGTGTCTCTATTTTGATTTGGCAAGACAATGCAATGACCATAGGACGTAGATATATGTTTGTTTGATGCTTTTATTATGTACTAGTACTTGGCAATAGAAGACTTGGTAGTTTAATCCTGTCCACCTTACTAATGAACTGGTTCACCGAAATGAGTTTCATATACTAGTACATGCTAAACCTGTTATGTGTCTGCTTGTTTCTTCTTTTAGAATGCTGACAGAATATTGGGGAAGAGTGCCTTATTAAGCAATGGTAAAGGAAGAAATGCAGATAAGGTTCAGGATAGCGACACATCCTTGTTGGTCTCCAACAAAGCTGATAAAACAACTAAGGAAGACTACAGTGAGACAACCCCAAAGTCCTATCTTGGTTTAGTGTTCGAGTTACTGGCCACTACTGCTTGCACAAGCTATTCAAACTCACTGTCTGAATCAGTTCAGTTTCTTGAGTCTCAACTACAAGCTGAAGGACATCGATCAGCTGTGTTGTGACAAGAAGCGGAAGGACTACGGGAGTCCCAGGAGCATTCAGATGCATACTTTTTGGTGCAACAACAATCGTTGGAGGATTTTAGCGCCAAATAGGACAAAGCTAATAAGCTTGCTAAGCTTATTGCCAGCATGGTGGATACCCAGGATAACGTTTCTTGAGCTCTTCTGAAGTTGTTTCAGTTATGCTCTTGTTTTGCTGCCGCGCTTATTTGCACTGGTGGCCAATTTTGACGGCTAGTGTATGTAATATGCTGCTTTGTTCCCTATATTTGCACTGGTGGAGAACTTTGATGCCCAGTGGATGTAATATGTGTAATAGCGGTAATAGGCTAGCATTAATTGCTTGCTTATTTATTTCCTTATTGTCTTGTTTAGTTGTTTGCTTATAGTCACTGTAGTTCTTTTTCTGTGTTTTTCTAGTGGCCACAATAACCTATTTTTGGAAACTAGGCCAAAATAATCATGGCAACACATGGACTGTTGTAACCATGGGCCTCCTACGGGTCGTATGATTGATGGGCCTTCTACAGGCCGTAGGATCCATTGGCCTTCTATACGGGCCATAGGATCCATGGGCCTTCTACGGGCTGTACGATCCATGGGCCTTCTATGGCCCGTACGATCCATGGGCCTTTTACGGGCCGTAGGATCCATGGGCCTTCTACGGGGCGTATCATCATTTCGTCAATCATGGGTAGTACTATTAGTGGACCATAACGGGCCGTTAATAGTCCGTATTTGATAACTCTATGAAACAGCCCAACGGGTTTTTTGACATGAAAACGACCCAACGTATTAAGGGGCCACAAACGGGCTGATTGTAACCACGGGCTGAATTTGGCCCACAA
This sequence comes from Triticum dicoccoides, assembly GCF_002162155.2. Lineage (NCBI taxonomy): Eukaryota > Viridiplantae > Streptophyta > Magnoliopsida > Poales > Poaceae > Triticum > Triticum dicoccoides. The sequence goes on along the minus strand of NC_041380.1, from coordinate 365,773,345 downwards.
GCAGAAAATGACAGTAACGGGCCGTAAGTAACCGAATGCTGGAAATGAGCCCAAGAATAAATGGGCCCTCAGAAGGCCGAAAGATAACCTGGGCTGGAAACGGCCCAATGGAATAATGGGCTGTTAATGGGTATGAAGTGATACAATGTTCATTACGGGCCATTTTCACCACGGGCCGTTAATGGGCCAAGAGTTACAAAGGGCCTCATATGGGCCGAAAGACGTCATGAGACATACATGGGCCGGAAGTTAAAATAGGATGAAATCATATTGGACAACCCAGATGACGGTACTGGGCCTAATTCGGAGAGGTCGTAACGGGCCCTGGGTTAGCGAGCTGTAAATGGGCTATATGCGAACATACCGTTAACAGGCTTTCTATGGGCCGGCCCGCCACCTTTTGACCAAGTCAAACAGGCCGGCCTTTTCACAGGAATGGGCCTCTCTTGGTCCGTGCCACGTGTCGACGTATCATAGGCGCCTTGGGTCCAATGAGTGGATGACATCTGTCCCAACGGTGAGCCGACACGTGTTTCCTCCAGCCAATGATGATTTTACACGTGGAAAATCCCCATTGGTCGGGGCTGTTAACGGGTTATCGGATCCAAAACCGGACCCGATAGCTTAACAATGTTTCGTTACAGTGGATGCCACGTGTCGGTCACCCTTGACGAAAGCACTTCTGTGACGCGCGATTTATCTTCATCGAAGTGGACACTTCTGTGATGATAATTTTGGTAATGTCATGGAACACTTCTACGACAACACAGGTATGACTATCTTGATTCTGTCATAAAATCGTCATGGATGTACATGCATGACAAAAAATGTGACCTACTGTGACAAACACGTATCATCACGGAAGTGTATTTTTTTGTAGTGCATGAATCAGAATTTATTAGAATACTCTATGTGCTTCACTTATATCTTTTGAGCTAGATAATTTTGCTCTAGTGCTTCACTTATATTTTTAGGGCACGGTGGTGGTTTTATTTTGTAGAAATTATTGATCTCTCATGCTTTACTTATATTATTTTGAGAGTCTTTAAGAACAGCATGGTAATTTGCTTTGGCTATAAAACTAGTCCTAATATGATAGGCATTCAAGATGGGTATGATAAAAACTTTCATATAGAGTGCATTGAATACTATGATTCTTGATAGATGTTTCGAGATATAAAGGTGGTAATGTTAGAGTCATGCTAGTTGGGCAATTGTGAAATTGAGAAATACTTGTGTTAAAGTTGGCAAGTCCCATAGCATGCATGTATGGTAAACGTTGTGTGACAAATTTGAAGCATGGGGTGTTCTTTGAGTGCTTTCCTTATGAGTGGCTTTTGGGGACGAGCGATGGTATTTTCCTACCAATCTATCGCTCTAGGGGCATGCATAGTAGTACTTTGCTTCGAGGGCTAATAAACTTTTGCAATAAGTATATGAGTTCTTTATGACTAATGTGAGTCCATGGATCATACACACTCCTACCTTTCCGCAATTTGCTAGCGTCTACGGTGCCGTGCATTGACCTTTCTCACCTCGAGAGTTGGTGCAAACTTCACCGGTGCATCCAAACCCCATGATACAATACACTCTATCACACATAAGCCTCCTTATATCTTCCTCAAAACAGCCACCATACCTACCCATTATGGCATTTCCATAGCCATTCTGAGATACATTGCCATGCAACTTTCCACTGTTCCGTTTATTATGACACGCTCCATCATTGTCATATTGCTTTGCATGATCATGTAGTTGACATCGTATTTGTGGCAAAGCCACTTTCATAACTCTTTCATACATGTCACTCTTGATTCATCGCATATCCCGGTACACCGCCGGAGGCATTCACATAGAGTCATATTTTTATTCTAGTATCGAGTTGTAACATTGAGTTATGAGTAAATAAAAATGTGGTGATCATCATTACTAGAGCATTGTCCCATGTGAGGAGAGTGAAAAAAAGAGGCCAAAGAAGCCCAAATAAAAAATGAGAGAAAAAGAGAGAAGGAAAAATGTTACTATCATTTTCCACACTTGGGCTTCAAAATAGCACCATGGTCTTCATGATAGAGAGTTTCTTATTTTGTCACTTGCAAATACAAGTGGGAATTTTTCATCATAGAACTTGGCTTGTATATTCCAATGACGGGCTTCCTCAAAATGACCTAGGTCTTCGCGTCAATGTGAGACTTTCTCCTTTTTGTCTTCTCACATAACCCCCATCATCATATGCTATTCCACCTATAGTGCTATATCCATGGCTTGCGCTCATGTATTGCGTAAGAGTTGAAAAGGCTGAAGCGTGTTAAAAAGTATGAACCAATTGCTCGGCTTGTCATCGGGGTTATGCATGATGGGAGCATTTTGTGTGACGAAAATGAAGCATGGCCAAACTATATGATTTTGTAGGGATAAGCTTTCTTTGGCTATGTTATTTTGATAAGACATAATTGCTTGGTTAGCATGCTTGAAGTATTACTATTTTTATGTCAATATTAAACTTTTATCTTGAATCTTTTGGATCTGAACATTCATGCCACAATAAAGAGAATTACACTGAAAATAATGTTAGGGAGCATTCCACATCAAAAATTCTGTTTTTATCATTTACCTACTCGAGGACAAGCAGGAATTAAGCTTGGGGATGCTTGATATGTCTCCAACGTATCTATAATTTTTGATTGTTCCATGCTATTATATTATCTGTCTTGGATGTTTAATGGGATTTATTATACCTTTTTATATTATTTTTGGGACAAACCTATTAACCGAAAGCCCAGTGCAAATTGCTATTTTTTGGCCTATTTCAGTGTTTCGCAGAAAAGAAATATCAAACGGAATCCAAACGGAATGAAACCTTCATGAGGATCGTTTTTGGAACGAACGCAATCCAGGAGACTTGGAGTGGACGTCAAGAAAGCAGCGAGGAAGCCACGAGGCAGGAGGGCGCGCCCAGAGGGGCCAGGCGCGCCCCCACCCTCGTGGGCCCCTCGCAGATCCACTGACCTACTTCTTTCGCATATATATACTCTTATACCCTAAAACCTTTGGGGAGATCCACGAAACACCTTTTCCACCGCCGCAACCTCCTGTACCCGTGAGATCCCATCTTGGGGCCTTTTCCGGCGATCTGCCGGAGGGGGATTCGATCACGGAGGGCTTCTACATCAGCACCATAGCCTCTCCGATGATGTGTGAGTAGTTTACCATAGACCTTTGGGTCCATAGTTATTAGCTAGATGGCTTCTTCTCTCTCTTTTGATCTCAATACAAAGTTCTCCTCGATCTTCTTGGAGATCTATTCGATGTTACTCTTTTTGTGGTGTGTTTGCCGAGATCCGATGAATTGTGGGTTTATGAACTTGATTATCTATGAATATTATTTGATTCTTCTCTGAATTCTTATATGCATGATTTGATATCTTTGCAAGTCTCTTCGAATTATTGGTTTAGTTTGGCCTACTAGATTGATCTTTCTTGCAATGGGAGAAGTGCTTAGCTTCGGGTTCAATCTTGCGGTGCTCGATCCCAGTGACAGAAAGGGAAACGACACATATTGTATTGTTGCCATCGAGGATAAAAAGATGGGGTTTATATCACATTGCTTGAGTTTATCCCTCTACATCATGTCATCTTACCTAATGCGTTACTCCATTATTGTGAACTTAATACTCTAGATGCATGCTGGATAGTAGTCGATGTGTGGAGTAATAGTAGTAGATGCAGAATCGTTTCGGTCTACTTGACACGGACGTGATGCCTATATTCATGATCATTGCCTTAGATATCATCATAACTATGCACTTTTCTATCAATTACTCGACAGTAATTTGATCACCCACCGTAATACATGCTATCTTGAGAGAAGCCACTAGTGAAACCTATGGCCCTCGGGTCTACTTTACATCATATAAGTTTCCAATCTACAATTCTAGTTTACTATTTATTTTGGAATCTTTATTTTCCAATCTATACCACAAAAATACCAAAAATATTTATCTTATTATCTCAGTCAGATCTCACTTTCGTAAGTGACCGTGAAGGGATTGACAACCCCTTTATCGCGTTGGTTGTGAGGTTCTTGTTTGTTTGTGCAGGTACTAGGTGACTTGCATGTACTCTCCTACTGGATTGATACCTTGGTTCTCAAAAAACCGAGGGAAATACTTACTCTACTTTGTTGCATCACCCTTTCCTCTTCAAGGGAAAACCAATGCATGCTCAAGAGGTAGCAATAGGTAATTGGGCTGTTGCATCGAAAGGGTGGAGTACTGGTGTCTCCGGATTACTGGTGGCTGAACCGGGGCTGCAAATTATGATGGTGTTGGATCATCCCTCTTTGAATGACTTGTTGTCTTTGCTGCTTGTTCTGGATGGGTAGTTCTCTCTTTTGTTATGCATATTCCTTGTCATTTGATCATCCTCGTCTATGTCACTCTTACTATGTAATAGTTGCCTCTATTTAGAATGTCATTCTCATCTGGATCACGAGAGTCTGAGCACTGCAGATGGGTGCGTTTTGGTGGTGTAGCAAGACTTCTTATGAACTATCATGTCTTGTTGTTTATGTCAGTAGTAGTCACTAGTCAGTGTCTGAATGTTGTATATATCGTTGTTTTGAACTATTATTGTCTTGAACTGCTGGTGGGCTAAATGAGGGCATCACCATTCTCCAGTGTTCAGAGTATATCTCATTTTTTCAAGTTATAATTTGAGCTTAGTGTCTTTTCGATGATGTACACTTGTTTGGGCCAGTGAGGTGACGTTGAATATGGGTCGAGTAGTAACACAATGCCAAATAGGTCAATTATGACTCTCAGGCCGGGCTCTCAAAAGATCCTCAAAAAGAGGCCGGGCTCTCAAAAAAAAGAAAGAATAGGGACTCTTAGGCCGACATGTGGGCGCCACCGGTGTTTTCATGCACTTGCGCGCCGAGAGCATATTGGCGCGTGTTCGAAATTCATGCTACCTTTTCATCCCCAATCATTCGCCCCTCCTGTCGTGGTTTTGTCACGGTAGATGTCCTAGAGAAAGGACTTAGTCGTGGAGCCTTCGCAACGGGTTAGCTTGAAGGGGTTAAAGCGGACACAGGGACGCAAGAGAGTTTATACTAGTTCGGCCCCTTCGATGAAGGTAAAAGCCTATGTCTAGTTGTGATGGAATTGATGGGGTTTCAATGACTAGGGAGCAAACAAGCTTCGCCTAAGTCTCGAGTTGTTGCCTGTTGTCCTTGAACCGCCGCCGGGTCGTCCCCTTATATACACGGGTGACGCCCGTCGGTTCACAGAGTCCCAATACCGGCTCATAGATGTGTCTGGTTTGGTCTCTACTTATTTCTAACTTACAATACAAGTTAACTACTAACACCGGTTTACGGCTACAGGCCTTGAACCGACCATGGGCCTTGAGCCCTCATCTGCCTTCTTGGGCTTTAACATACTTAACTACTGACGAAGTTAACCCGGCCCGGACAGGCCGGTTTACGCCCAGTAGTAATATCCCCAACATTAGGCCCCAGATTGATTTGAACATGTTCATGTCAATCCTTTAGCAAAAATCTTCATCTTCAATATCTTCTTGTAGTTTGTTGAACCGCCGTGATGTCATCTTCTCTGGTCGTTGTAAGCCGGCGTGACGCCACCTGTTATGAAGGACCTTAACAAGGTCTGCAACAATTAAGGCGACATCTTCGTTTCCAAACCCTCGGTCCCTTGATTTTCGCACCCGACTCCTGTCCCTTGCCTTATAAATAGGACCGAAGGGTCATTTCTTTTTCCCCTCCGTGCCCTTCTGCTTCGTCTTCCTCGCGTCACCCAGCTTCGGAGCTCCGCCGCCACCGTCAACCTCTGCATCAATCTTGGCCGCTGCATCAACCTGGGCGCACCAGAGTACCGCGGCAACCTTCCGCGTTTTTCTCATCTCCAATAAGTCTTCCGTTCTTTTCAACACAGATCTGTTCTAGGGTTTCATGTTCTTCTAGTGTTCATCGCCTGTTTCGTGTTCATACGATAGCTCCTAGATGCATCTGTGAATCCTTGCTCTGTGTAGCGGTAGGTTTTAGCATCCGCCTTCAGTTTCATGCCTCCAGACCATAGATCTACATGTATCTCTGCCCATTGATTCAGTACTATTCTTTTTTGAACCTTGAATATTTTCCTTCTTTTCTGAACTTGCTTCAGATCCGTTGCTGTAGAGAAGTTTTGTGAAATCTATTTCTGTAAACTTACTCATCTGCTGCAATGTTTAGACCAGGCGGTTTAACTTTGTAGAAGAAATTACCAAACCGGTATAGACCATTAGTCCCCTTGTTGAACCGCCACATGTTGTTGCTTCATAAAATTCCGGTTTAGATATATTTGTCTCCGGCTTAACATTGCACATACCAATGTACCTTGATCAATGCATTTTTGAACCGGGATCATCTACCTTGTAGATTTCATCATGGCCAAGCAAGTATATGAGTGCAACTGGGTTCCTTCTCGCGTCACAGAGGCTCAACTGGATGATTTAGTCCTGATCGGCGCCTTAGGCAGCAAAGATACCATCCATTGGAGGGCTCCTGGCAAAGAATGCCCTCCCACACATCAAGAAGGAGAGGTCGTCGTTTTCGTAGATCACTTAGCCCGGGGCTTTAAGCCGCCCGGTTCTAAATTTTACCGGGACGTTTTAGCCTATTTTCAACTCCATCCACAAGATACTGGCCCCAACTCTGTTACAAACATGTGTCACTTCCAAGTGCTCTGTGAGGCGTTCTTTCAAGAGGCGCCCATAGTGGAATTGTTCAGAGATTGTTTCCATCTAAACCGCCGCACTGAGTTTACTGACGGCTCCAATACGGAGTTGGGTGGCGTGGCGATTCAGAAAAGGAAAGAGGTCACATACCCTCACGCCAAACTGCACAGCCACCCCAAAGAGTGGAATCAAACATGGTTCTACTGCAAAGACACCTCCCCTGCTGGTGAAAATCCCTTGCCTGGCTTTCGTCCGGAGTGACTCAGCAATACACACCCCTTTCCGCAAAGGTTGACTGCCCAGGAGAGAAGCAAATATGCTCCTCAACTGTCGAAGCTGAGAGCCTTTATGGCCAACGGTTTAACAAGGGTTGATCTCGCCCGCTGTTGGATATCATGGAGCATACTGCCCCTTAGTCAGTGCTCCGGTTTGATGTGCGAGTATACCGGCAGTGTTGATGACCCACTGCGACATTCCAACATCCAGCTCAACGATGAAGAAATCACAGATGCTATGAATAAGATGCTGAATGAACCAGAACACATCTGTGCTAAAACCGGCCTGCTTCCCTTCTGTGCCACCAACATACCGCCAGCTGTAAGAGTTTGGTTTTTTCTTTTTGCTAAATCTGCTATTGATATACCTGGTCATTGTTTAATATCAGGGTCTGTAACCAGGGCAATGATCCGTTTTGGAGCAAGAAACTGCCGCGGGAGAAACCAGAAAAACCAGACAAACCGGAAAGAGCAACCCGGCAAAAGACTAAAGCTGTGAAGAAGACTGCCCACAGGAAAAGAACCACTGCATCCTCTAACCCGGCCCCTGATGATGATGTGGATAATCCGGACCTTGAGGTAGGGCTTGACTCACTTGGCTTATTCTTCATGCGTCTTATTGATGATGATATTTGTCAGGATGATGCCGAAGCCAGCCATGCTGATGCTGCAGAGGTAATTATTCTCTCTTCCGATTCAGAACCTTTGCCTTCACTAAAAATCCGTCAGGCAAACCGGAAAGTTAAATTTTCTCATCCTCTTGCTTATTTGGATCCCAAATTTCTTATGAAGACCCAACACCACGAAGCTCGTCGCACAACCCGGCACAGCGGCCAGGTAGTTACCTCCGCCAGTTTACCGAATAGTCCGGTCCGGAAACGCCGTTCAGAGGTCTCTAATTTGCTTGTCAGTGCTTGTCCTAAAGCGGGCTGCTTTCGTCAACCTCTTAATCCATCTGACTCCGATTACCAGGTTACTTCCCACTCATCCTCTGGCGAGTCATCGGCTACTCAGCTGCAACCGCTCAAAACTGTGCTTGGGTAAGCTTATACTTATCATAATATTTGCAGCGCATCGCCTTGGAACATATGCTGTATTTGATTTTGTTATTCCTTTCAGAGCCAAACCTAGGCCAAGCAAGAAGGCTCGCCTGGACAAAGCGGCCGAAGAGGATGCCGTCCTTGAATCGGGCTAAACACCAGATCTTGAAGCGGCTATTCCTGAGGATATACCCGATGATCCACCGCAACAAGACGATGATCTTATTGCCGAAGAGAGACCTATTGATACCTCAAGTCCTGTCAATCAGCCCACAAGCTCCAACCGGATTGAGAAATCCACCGGTCCAATAAAGCCTACTGACAAGCCAACAGCCCTAGTGCAAACCGGCGATACCAAGGATGATGAGGTTGTCATTACTGACATTGGCCATACAGAGCCAAGCAATCCTGTCGCTTTGTCCAAACATTCTGCCAAGGAAGAATTTGCTGCCTTTGGCAAAGGCAAGTGGAATGCTGATCTGGCGACTTACGCTGCTCTGAACGCCCAAGATATCCATTCCGACTACCTGAACCGGTTGTATACCAGTCGTGACTATGAAGCCGGTCTGGTTAATATGATGAAAGATAAATATGAGGTAACTTCCATATGCTCCTTCCTACTTGTATATTTCAATTCTTGTTGACGCTCCTAGCCCCCGAGGGCCGGTTTGTAATCTTCTTTCAAACCGGGACTTACTAATATAAATCTTAATGCTTTGAAATTCGCTAATGTAGTCTCCAAGGGCCGGTTCAACTTAGCGTAGTTAAACCGGGACTTTAAGTAATTGAGATCACCGCATCAGAATATATACGAGCAAATAGCCATTAGCCCCCAAGTGCCAATTTGAATACTTGTATTGATCTTGGGACTTTGTAAGCAATTGAAAGATGAAAATCAAATATGCATTAGCCCCCAAGTGCCAAGTGCATAACTTGTTATGTGGTTGGTACTTCAATCCTTGTACCGTTTTGCTGAATCATATAACCGTCTGCATGCAGGCTGAGCTGAAGACAAAAGAAAGCCAAGTCGCCGATCTCCAAGATAATCTGAAATCCCAACAAGTTGAAACCTCCAAAGCAAAAGAGGAATTAACCAGCGCTTTAAGCGCCATGGAACAGCTTAAGGAGAGCTTCAAGAATAAGCGGGCGGATTGGGCCACTGAAAAATCCGCTTTAATCAAACGAGCAGAAGATGCCGAGGCTGCACTAAAACCGGTGGCGGATGAACTGACCAGCATAAAGCGGCACGTGCATGCCATGACCACTGCTATCTTTGGTAAGCCAGTTTGACTTTTGAATTGATGCTGCCGTCTTATAGAGCTGCCGGTTTGTTAACCCTTTATGATATTTTAGGGACGCGCATTGGTCACTTGGGGTCAGATGTGCGGAAGAAATTGAAAGTCGCCTACACGTTGGTTGAACAACTGTACACTGGTGCACAGCGGCTCATCTGTACTGCATCCCACAACAAGCCGGCGCCCACCTTGATTCAGGACACTCTAATGAAACTGTCGGTGCTTCCTGCCCGGGTTGAAGAGCTGAAGAAATCTGCTGCTCGAACCGGTGCGATCAATGCCTTAATCCGGGCAAAAGCTTGGGTGCCAGATTTTGATCCTATTGAAGCGGCTCAGGGCTATCCCGGCTTGAAGGAATACAGGTCAGAGTTTAGTGAAGCGGATCTGCGAGCAATAAACCGGGAGGTGCGTCCGCTAGCTTGTCAATTGGCTGAAGAAGCAGACTTGTCTCATTATCAAGCCCAATATGACAATCAAAACAAGAGAATAGCTGCACCAATTAACGAAGCGGAAAATCTTATCCCTCCAATCCGTAAGCATACTTACGCTCCCGATATTGACCTGTCATTGTTGATCCATGATGAAGCTGTCTTTCAAGCATTAATGGGAATCGACTGGACAACTGTTGATTTCCAGCTGCTGGGTAGAGAAACTGAAGCTGAAGCGGCACGAGATGATCCACAACCATCAGGCCAGGCTGGTGACCAAGCTTGAACCGCAAGCCGGTTTAAAACTGCTTCTCCCTTGCGAAAAACAATGATCTTATTGTGGGCACCGTGTTGCCTTGTAGTAGGCTAGCTGATACTTTTGATGTTGATATGCCTTCGTGCATAATACTGCAACTTGCTCTTCCTTTGGGTGATGAACTTTCCAAAGTACTTTCTGCAATGAAAAATCTTAAAGTGCCACCGCGGTTGTACCGTCAGGCGGAATATGATGTCTGCATACATGAAATCAAAACATCCGAATTTTTAAGTATATGACCAAATTTTTGAGATACATAATACCTGCCATCGTTGAGCGTGAATTTGGCTTGGCCAATCTTGAAGCGAAGTTTTATAAACCCACACTGTTGGAGGAGATAGCAGCTCCTATATATATATGATGCCGGTTTACCATGTAAACCGTGCCGGGTTATAATAAACACGTGTTACTCCATAATAGGATTTAAAAAAATCAAACCGGGCAAATAATCTCCGGATTAAAATGAACCGTGTTCCGTCAATTGACAGTTTAAACCGGCTTAAAACTTTGTCGGTTTAAAAAACGCAATAAAAAGAAAGAAATATCTTTCAAAGAAAAATGTGAAGCAAAGGCAATGACAAAACCGTTTGCAAAAGAGGCTTATTTGAGCTGATCAGATGGCGTTACCATGGTCGAACACGACCAAGCTCCCGATAGGTGTAGCTATGGTTCAAGTCAGCCAGGTCCCCAAATGAAACCGTGTCATTTATGCCAATCAAGTGGCATGGCAATGGTTCGGGTTCGACCAAGCCCCCAAGTGATTTTGTGGCCTTAGGCCGATCAAGAGGCATGACTGGTTCAGACGTGACCAAGTCCCCAAGTGATCTGGTGGCTCTCGCCTATCAAGAGGTATTGCATTGGTTCGGACACGACCAAGCCCCCAAGTAATATAACATGACGCTTTTGAAAAGCTAACTCAAGGGGTAAACCGGAGGCCGCTTTAGAACAACTCCGTGTAACCACACATGATGTAAAAGAACAGATACCCTGCTTTAGCTAAGGTTCCGGTTTATTATATTTAATTATAATATATACATCGTCGTAATATGTACATAAGTAGAGCCAATGGCTCAGGTGTAGTAAGGCCGAAGATGAGCTATGTTCCACGGCCTGTTGGTCTCCTCCTCTGATGTACGTGAGTCTTTATGCTCTCGAATATCGATCAGATAGTATGACCCATTGTGCAGATTCTTGCTGACCATGAAAGGCCCCTCCCAAGGTGGGGATAACTTATGCATATCAGTCTGATCTTGGATGAGCCGAAGCACCAAATCTCCTTCCTGAAAGGTCTCTAACTCGGCGACTGTGATAACGACGAAGATCCTGTTGGTAAATCGCCGAGCGGGCAGCTGCTATGCCACGTTCTTCATCCAACAGGTCCAAAGCATCTTGCCGTGCTGTCTCATTGTCCGCTTCAACATAAGCCGCCACACAGGGTGAATCATGACGGATATCACTGGGGAGAACCACCTCCGCTCCGTAAACCATGAAGAACGGTGTGTATCCTGTTGATCTGTTGGGTGTAGTATTGATGCTCCATAACACAGATGGTAATTCTTCTACCCAACAACCCGGTGTTCTCTGCAAAGGAACCATAAGCCGGAGCTTGATGCCTCTCAAGATCTCTTGATTAGCCCTTTCTGCTTGACCATTGGACTGTGGTGGGCCACCGATGAAACGTCGAGCCGGATGTGCTCCCGTTCGCAGAACTCCTTCATGGCACCTTTGGATAAATTGGTACCATTATCTGTGATTATACTGTGTGGAAAGCCAAACCGGAAAACCACTTTTTTGATGAACTGAACTGCCGTGGCCGCATCACACTTGCTAACAGGTCCTGCCTCCACCCACTTTGTAAACTTGTCAACCGCCACCAGGAGGTGGGTCTTCTTATCTTTGGACCTTTTGAAAGGCCCAACTGTATCCAGCCCCCAAGTCGCAAACGGCCAAGTAATTGGAATCATTCTCAATTCTTGAGCCGGCACATGAGCACGTCTTGAAAACTTTTGGCAACCATCACATCGTCTGACCAGCTCCTCCGCATCAGCATGAGCAGTTAACCAATAGAAACCATGGCGAAACGCTTTAGCCACCAGAGATTTTGAACCGGCATGGTGACCACAATCTCCTTCGTGGATCTCACGCAAAATTTTATGGACTTCTTCAGGAGACACACAACATTGAAACGCCCCTGACACACTGCAATGATGCAACTCACCGTTGATAATAATCATGGACTTGGACCGCCGGACTATCTGTCGGGCCAGAGTCTCATCCTCTGGTAACTCGCCCCGGTTCTTGTACGCCAGGTAAGGAAGCGTCCAATCCGGAATAACATGAAGAACTGCCACCAATTGAGCCTCCGGATCAGGAATAGCCAAATCCGCTTCACCAGGGATCTTGACCGACGGGTTGTGCAGCACATCCAGAAAAACATTGGGCGGGATCGGTTTGCACTGAGAGCCCAGCCGGCTTAAAGCGTCCGCCGCTTCATTCTTTCGCCGGTCCACGTGGTCCACCCGATAGCCTTTAAAGTGACCTGCAACAATATCCACCTCACGATGATATGCTGCCATGAGTGGGTCCTTGGAGTCCCAAGTGCCAGATACTTGCTGAGCCACAAGGTTCGAGTCACCGAAGCACTTAACTTGACTTAGATTCATTTCCTTAGCCATCCGGAGACCGTGGAGCAAGGCTTCATACTCAGCTGCATTGTTAGTACAAGGGAACATTAAGCGAAGAACGTAACAAAACTTATCACCTCGTGGGGAAGTTAATATGACTCCAGCCCCCGAGCCTTCCAATTGCCTAGATCCGTCAAAATGGATGGTCCAATATGTGTGATCCGGCTTTTCTTCAGGTGCTTGCATTTCCGTCCAATCATTGATGAAATCAACAAGTGCTTGAGACTTAACCGCCGTCCGAGGCACATACTTCAAACCGTGCGGCCCAAGCTCTATAGCCCACTTGGCAATCCGGCCAGTTGCTTCCCGGTTCTGGATGATATCCCCCAAAGGAGCAGAACTGGCCACCGTAATTGGGTGCCCTTGGAAGTATTGTTTAAGCTTCCGGCTTGCCATAAAAACTCCATACACCAGCTTCTGCCAATGCGGATACCTTTGCTTGGACTCAATGAGTACCTCGCTGATATAATAGACCGGACATTGAACCGGATACTCCTTACCTGCCTCCTTTCGCTCCACCACAATAGCCACGCTGACCGCCCGAGCATTAGCAGCAACATATAGCAGTAACGACTCCTTGTCAATAGGAGCGGTGAGCACAGGCGGATTGGCCAATTGCCGCTTTAAGTCCTCAAATGCTTCATCAGCAGCGGAACTCCAGACAAACTGATCCGTCTTCTTCAACATCTGATACAAAGGGATTGCCTTCTCACCAAGACGACTGATAAACCGGCTTAACGTGACAATCCGGCCTGCCAGGCGTTGAAAATCATTGATACACTTCGGTTTAGCCAGGGAGGTGATGGTTGTGATCTTCTTCGGATTAGCCTCAATTCCCCTATTGGACACCAGAAAACCCAATAATTTGCCCGCCGGTACACCAAAGACACACTTGTCCGGATTAAGCATCATCTTGTATGTCCTCACTCTATCAAAGGTTTCCTTCAAATCATCAATCAGAGTCTCCTTCTCCCTGGACTTAACCACGATATCATCCACGTAAGCATGTACATTACGGCCAATCTTCTTGTGAAGACAATTTTGCACACACCGTTGATAAGTTGCCTGAGCACTCTTGAGCCCAAAGGGCATAGACACATAGCAGAAGGCTCCAAAGGGAGTTATGAATGCCGTCTTCTCCTGGTCCTTAACTGCCATTTTGATCTGATGATAGCCAGAATATGCATCCAAAAAACTTAAACGCTCACAACCCGCCGTAGCATCAATAATTTTATCAATACGGGGGAGGGCAAAAGGATCTGCTGGACAAGCCTTATTAAGATCTGTGTAATCCACACACATGCGCCAGGTGCCATTTTTCTTAAGGACCATCACCGGATTGGCAAGCCACTCAGGGTGAAAAACTTCAACAATAAAACTAGCTGCTAAGAGCCTGACTACCTCTTCTCCAATCGCCTTGCGTCTTTCTTCGTTAAACCGGCGGAGGAACTGTTTCACCGGTTTGTATTTAGGATCCACATTAAGGGTGTGCTCAGCGAGTTGCCTCGGTACACCTGGCATGTCAGAGGGCTTCCATGCAAAAAAGTCCCGATTCTCACGGATGAACTCGATGAGCGCGCTTTCCTATTTCGGATCCAAGTTGGCACTGATGCTGAACTGCTTGGACGAATCGCCGGGTACGAAGTCAACAAGCTTAGTTTCCGCTGCCGATTTGAACTTCAGGGCTGGATCATGCTCCGTAGTTGGCTTCTTTAATGGAGTCATGTCCGCCGGATCAACATTGTCCTTATAATACTTCAGCTCCTCGGTGTCACAAACCGACTCTGCATAGGCTGCATCTCCTTCCTCGCACTCCAAAGCGATTTTGCAGCTTCTATGAACCATTATTGTCCCCTTGTGACCCGACATCTTGAGCTGCAAATACACGTAACAGGGCCGTGCCATAAAGTTGGCGTAGGCCGGTCGCCCAAACAGGGCGTGATATGGACTTTGGATTTTCACCACTTCAAACGTCAATGTCTCCGACCTGGAATCATGATCATCCCCAAGGGCCACTTCCAGGGCTATCTTACCAACAGGATATGCTGATTTGCCAGGTACTACACCGTGGAACACCGTATTAGACGGTTTGAGATTTTTATCTGTTAGTCCCATACGACGGAAGGTCTCATAGTACAAGATATTAATGCTGCTCCCTCCATCCATGAGCACTTTGGTGAATTTGTAACCTCCCACCTGAGGCGCCACCACCAGAGCCAACTGACCCGGATTATCAACCTAGGGAGGGTGATCCTCTCTGCTCCATATGATTGGCTGTTCAGACCAGCATAGATAACGGGGCATGGCCGGTTCAACATAGTTGACCGCCCGCCTCTGAACCTTCCGGTCTCGCTTTTCCAAGCTAGTGGTGAAGACATGGTACTGCCCACTACTCAACTGCTTTGGGTTGCTCTGGTAACCTGACTGTTGCTATTGTTGGTTGTAACCACCCTGGTTGTTCTGACTATTTTGATTATTATGTCCGCCCGGATTACCATTAAATCCTGAACAAGGATTTCCTCCACCGTAACCCGGCCCGGACCCTGAGCCACCGCCGGAGCCGTGATCATACCGGAAAGCATTAGAATTCTTGAACTCCTGCATAATGAAGCAATCCTTCCAAAGGTGGTTTGTTGGCGCCTCCTTCGTCCCATGCCTTGGACGGGGCTGGCTCAGTAGATAGTTTAGGCGGTCCGAGTTAGGGTTGGGTGCCCCACTGCGATTTTTTGGTTTACCCTTGCGTCGCTGGCCATTGTCTTGCGTGCTGGCATTAGCCACAAATTCCATGTTACCATCCGCTTTACGCTTGCCTCCACCACCATTGCCTGCCCAGTGATGCTGCTGACCTCTGGAGTTGTTGTTCCTCTTTCCCTTCCCTACCTGGTCATCATTAGATTCAGGATCTTTGGTACTATCAGAATCAGCATACTTTACCAAAGCAACCATGAGGGTCCCCATGTCAGTGCAATGACGCTTCATCCGTCCCAACTTCAGCTTTAGGGGCCCAAACCGGTAGTTGCCTTCTAGGGTTAATACTGCGGTGTCAGCATTGATGCGGTCTGATTAATGCAACACATGTGAAACCCGGCGCACCCAATGAGTCGTTGATTCTGCTTCTTCCTGGATGCAGGCAGCTAAGTCCACTATCGACATAGGCTGTTTACATGTATCCTTGAAATTGCTGATAAACCGGGCTTGTAATTGGGCCCATGAACTGATAGAATTAGCCGGCAACCTTTTTAACCAAGTACGGGCCGTTCCTTCAAGCATCATGGTGAAGTATTTCGCACACGCCACATCATCCACATCAAGCATCTCCATGGCCATCTCATGGCTCTCCACCCATGTCTCTGGAGGTTGATCCGCCGTGTAATTTGGCACTTTGCGCGGGCCTTTGAAATCCTTGGGCAGGCGCACATTGCGTAAAGCGGGGACAAGGCAAGGCACCCCCAAAGAACTAGAAGTAACACCAGGTTCGATTGAGATAGTTGGACAAACCGGTGTGAGCTGTCGAGCCTGATGTTGTGCGGCTAACTCGGCCTCCCTGCGCTCGGGCCCGGTCCACCACTTCCTGAGCATTATCAGCACCACCCGCTGGGTTGTTGCCACGGGGTGCTCCACGTCATTCGTTACTCGACACTGCCGGTTCATCCATATGTCTGCTATAGCTCCGGCTTGGACAGGGGGTCGAGTGGATCCAGTCGCGGCTGTACGAGTATGCTTCCTGTTGGACCAAAGCTGTCCTTAGAAGCTCCTTGACCCGTCGCGTCTCAACTGCCTACGGCGAGTCACCTTCAATTGGAATGGCCTCCAGCCGTGTAGCAGCGGCGACGAGATTGTCCATTGGGTTGGAGTAGTGACCCGGAGGTGTTAAAACAGCCTGAGGTATAACGGTGTTTTGACGAGGCGGGTCCATCCGACGAGGCTGAACCGGCGCACCGGTCTCGGGAGCTTCCACCTGGTTTCCCTCCAGCGGATTACTGGTTCCTGCTCCTGGGGTGTTGAAAAGGTCTCTGGCCTTGAAAACCGGAGGCAAACAGGATCGGTACTTCCTCCTCATGACTTCCTGCGACGCGTTCTGGTCCAACATGAGCCTGTAGGCTTGTGCGTCTAGAGCGGCCCGCTTTGTGGCCATCCTGGTGTCCTCAGCTGCCAGATCCGCCTTGGCCTGGGTGATCTATTCCTTTACCTTTGCAATCTCCGCGTTGTGGATGTCCTGATCCGCTGGATTAGCTTCCACCATAAGCACATCCAATGCATCAAATAGCTCTGATAGAACTTGAGCCGGCGGGCGCACAGGGCCTCCTGCCCCGGCAGCCGTCGCCGCTGCTGAACCGGAGGTTGTTGCCGCAACGGTCGAAGAATGAAGCGCTGCTTGTGTGCCGGCCATGAATATTTCAACTCGGTTGGGCAGATGAGGGGTCCGGAATACTGTCGCCATCGGAACAGCCCCCAATCCGGCCATCTTGTAGCTGATAAAGAGATTCGGTTTCTTCGGTCGATGACTCGTCATCGGAACAAACGACGGTCTCGCCGCGAGATTCCGATCCATCCTCATAACTTCCTCCATGGATGACTCCCACGAAGGCACGCTTCATGGACGGTTTAACCCAGGCAGATCGCGCACGCTGAGCTGTTTCGACGAGGTCGGTGCAGATATCCGGCTCAGGGCCCGGCTCTTCGATCTTGCCGATGAAAACGTGTATGCCACCAAAGGGGACCCGGTACCCGTACTCAACTGAGCCGGCCTCGGGGCCCCAGCCTGCATCGTCGATGTAGAGCTTGCCGCGACGACTCTTAGTCATCCGGCCCACGGCGTAGCCCTTGAGTCCTTCAAAGCGGCCCTCCAAGAACTTGAAACCATCGTGCGATAGCCCCACGGTGGGCGCCAACTGTCGTGGTTTTGTCACGGCAGATGTCCTAGAGAAAGGACTTAGTCGTGGAGCCATCGCAACGGGTTAGCTTCAAGGGGTTAAAGCGGACACAGGGACGCAAGAGAGTTTATACTAGTTCGGCCCCTTCGATGAAGGTAAAAGCCTACGTCTAGTTGTGATGGAATTGATGGGGTTTCGATGACTAGGGAGCAAACAAGCTTCGCCTAAGTCTCGAGTTGTTGTCTGTTGTCCTTGAACCGCCGCCGGGTCGTCCCCTTATATACACGGGTGACGCCCGTCGATTCACAAAGTCCCAATACCGGCTCATAGATGTGTCCGGTTTGGTCTCTACTTATTCCTAACTTACAATACAAGTTAACTACTAACGCCGGTTTACGGCTACAGGCCTTGAACCGACCATGGGCCTTGAGCCCTCATCTGCCTTCTTGGGCTTTAACATACTTAACTACTGACGAAGTTAATCCGGCCCAGACAGGCCGGTTTACGCACAGTAGTAATATCCCCAACACCTCCCCCACGTCTGGAATCTCGATTCCTACTCCAATTCCCTCAAATCCCCCTCCTATACTCCCTGTAATCAAGCGGACTATCATGTCGCCGGTCAACGCGGATCTCTGAGCCGAAGATCCTGAGGTCCGTCCTGCCTTCGGGCGCTGCGTGCTGTCGCTCAATAGTGGCATGGCGGTGCTTGACGACCAGTTTGCCGACAAAGTGCTGATGGTAACCATCAACGGTGACCGGCCTCTTGTCTCGCCGGACGACCTTGTCAAAGCTCTTGGCATTGCGCATGACATCCAAATAAGTGACTTGCTCGTTGAAGTCTGTCCGCCACCGGCTGATTTCTTCGTCAGGTTCTGGAAAACTTTCGACAGCAGTCGTGTGTTCGAATCTTCCTGGCGTTTGTTCTGCAATGGCGTGCTAGTGATCTTTGATCGGTGGCACCCAGGATGGGGCTCGGTGCCCTCTGAGCTTGAGTTTTTAACAAAGCTCACCTTCCACGACATGCCTCGACGTGCTTGGAACAGCGAGTCCATGAATGAGCTTATCAACGACCTTGGAGGTGAGCTCATAAGTATGTTTGTTCCTCCAGACAGCAGGACTCTGACGGTTATGGCATGGATGAAGAAGCCGTCCACCATACCGAAGGTGATTGGTGTTGAGATACCGGTGCAGGAACCGGGGTTGTACTATTCGTCGCCACCAAGGACGCCGCGGACTACGTTAGGGATGTACCTATATCGAGTGTTCATGCATGTTGAAGAAGTGGTCAATCCATCAATCGAAGTCCTGCCGCCGCCGCTGGTGCCCGGGTCCGTCGATGACGTCCATTAGAGGAGTCAACGTCATACTTTCCCCGTGTTGCTCGGAACGATGGATGGCACAGGGCCTACTCCATCGCGCGGCGGAGACCACTGCTTCTTTGGGAGAAGAGGCAGGGCTGGCTGCCTGGATGTGCTCTAATTTGAGGTAACAACTGAATCTTCTCAGATGACCTGTTCAATTTTTTTACCTGAATTTTTTTAGAAAGGGTTGTACGTCAACTTAATGTTCTAGCAGAACTTATATATTGTGTTGTCTGTCGTTTTCTTTGCACAACATTCAAGATATTTCCCCGTCATTGATAAAGACAATGAACCGTTATGTACAAGTTCGTTGGTTTCAACATAGCCCTACCCGTAGCGATCCACTTCTTCCACCCTGATTGAGCCGCCCGCGTGAAATTTTTATATGCAAGTTCAGTGTGCTATGATGTTCTATATGATTGTGTCAACTATATAAGTTTTTACTGAGCATCATCAATGCATATGGCTGAAAGATGTATTTATGAGCATCGACCGATGGGTATCTCTCTCTCACGCACACACACACACACATGCACAAGTGGGACCCATTGAATTATTTCTTCGCTTGTGACAGCTTTTAATTAGGTTCCACTGTACTCTAACTTTTTTCTTAAGTTATTAATTGAGCTCAGTGACTTCAATAAGTTGTACAGAAGCCTTGTTTGGGCCTTTCCGACGTCGCTGAATGTGGGCTGAGTAGCCATGTAAGGTTATATTGTACTAGACACACTTTTTTTTCAACATCAGCAATGCAACTAGGCCCACAGTTGTACGCAATCTGGGTCAACTTGTTATTCTCTGCCCCGCTGGGCTGCAATCTTTCCTAAGAGGGATGCATTAAGCTTAATAGGAAAACGGGCTTTAAGAAATAATAAATGAGATGTAATTATAAAAATTGGGCAGTAACTATAAAAAAATGCACCAAACACGTAATTAGTTTATAAATTATTACTTTTGGATTTTGAAAATTTTAATTTCATTAATTGTTGCGCGCGCAATGTTTCATTGGATTTTCACGTAATACAAATTTATATTGAAATTGTATTTAATCTGACTAGAAATTTCAGGACAAAAATATTTTGGATCCTATCAAAATGTGGGAAATTTTATTGAATTCTGTTTTGAACGGTTGGTTGAAATTATTAATCGTTGTCCTAGCTAGAAAATGGGTTGTACTTTTAACAAACTGTAAATGGGCTGTAGTAAATTCCATTAGAATTCAAAAATGGGCCATGCATTCTTACAAATCGCAAATGGCTATAAGTTCTCTGCCACACACTTATGGGCCTACTAAGTTGACGCGTATGCAAGGCTTTGTCAACTTATAGTCAACACACGGTTCTAGCAGCAGTGTCCGTTGGATGTCCATCCAATGGATGACGTGCTTCTTCTTCAATCTCAGATATTCTAGCTCCAGCCGCCCAAAAAATGATTCCTCCCCCTGACATCTAGGGCGCACCATTTCGGAGGGTGACCTGTGGGCCTACTAAGTTGACGCGTACCAAGGCTTTGTCAACTTAGTCAATATAAATGATTCTAGCTGCGGTGACCGTACGATGTCCATCCAATGGCCGTTGTGATTCTTCAACCTCTGGTCTTCTTGCTCCAGCCGCCCAAAGCAGCGCCAATCGTGTCGCCTGCTCCTGCCTCCCGTGGCCGACTGTGCTGCTGCGGAGGCCTCACCTCCCCCTACCACTCCCACCGCTGGCCAGGCCCTGCGGCGACGGCATCCTCACACCGCAGCCAAACCAGTGAACTCTCGTACTCCTCTCCGCATGGGCATCCACTGCCGCGTCTTCCCCGGATCCGTGTCGTCCCCTTCCTAGGCCTCACCATCGTCTACCACCTTGGTGCTCTCGGCGCGGCGTGGTCAATGTGGTCAAGGAACGACTTCCATCAGAAGAGTAATGTACGTGGAGAGGCTGACAGCTGAGTCCACGGCCGCAGCAAGGAAGTACCTCCTTATTACGCGGAAAACAATTATTCATCCACCTGACAGTAGGGACCCATCGTACGGGCCACCGTATATCGCAAAAAATGTTTCCCCCTAACTGTTGGGACCCACCAGCTACATCTTCGCACGCAAGGAAGTGCGTCCATATTACGGGCAAAAACAATGATTCGCCCCTGACTGCTGGGACCCACCAGCTACATCTTTGCACGCAAGGAAGTGCGTCCATATTATGGGAAAAAATGATTCGCCCCCTGACTGCTGGGACCCACCAGCTACATCTTCGCACGCAAGGAAGTGCCTGACAGTCGGGACCCACCCGGTGGAAGCGTACGTAGCGTTGTCATTCTGGTCACGAATGTGTACGTACATACTGGTCGATCGGTCTATCTACAGGCTGCAGCAATGAACCGTGGCCGTGTAAGGAAGGGCACATGTGGTAGTAGAGGCGCGCACGTAGCATGTACACGTACGTACAACGGCCAGGGTGCAAGAAAGTAAATATGGCCACGTATGTAAATACGGGCGGGGTCTCGAATGCCTACTCGTGCATACGTATGGCCAGGGCTCGTGTACATGGCTGTGGCTGGGTCGGAACGAAGAAACTGCATCATCGTCGTGTTCATGGGGAGGCAACGGAATGCGTCGTGTTCATCGGGAGGCAACGGAAAGCATGATGTTCATCGGGAGCCAACCGGCTTGGACGGAACAGCCGATGGAAACGAGGCATGGCGTACTGCAGAACGGAGGAAACGGCCTTGTGTTCGACTGGCCACGGTCGAAACAGGATCCTGTTCATCGGGAGGGGTCTGGCGTACCGCAAAGCGGAGGAAACGGACCTCCTACGGTCGAAACGGGGTCCTGTTGATCGGGAGGGGTGTGGCATACCGCAAAACGAAGGAAACGGACTTGTGTTGGAGTGCTACAGTCGAAAGGGGGGTCCTATTCGTCGGGAGGGGTGTGGCGTACCGCAAAATGGGACTCCACGGGATATTGTTCATCTCCACCATCGACTGCCTCCATGGGCTACTGCTCATCCACCGCCGACTGCCTCCACGAGCTCCTGTTCATCCACCGTCGACCTCCTCCAGCCTCCACCTGCGACTGTTCATCCACGGGCTCCTGTTCATCCAGCCTCCACCGCGCGCTCCTCCACTGGCTACTGTTCAATCAGCCCTCTCCACGAGGGTCCTGTTCAACCACCGCTCCACCGGCTACTGTTCATCCAGCCCTCCACCGGCTACTGTTCAACCAACCCTCCACCGGCTGCTGTTCAACCAGCCCTCCATGGGGTCCTGTTCATCCAGCCCTCCACGGGGTCATGTTCATCCACCGGCTCGATCGATCGAGGTACTGTACATCCAGTGGCAATGGACTCTACTACCACGGGGTCCTGTTCATCCAACCCCCACCGAGAGCTGTTCATCCAAACCCCTTCAGCAACGCTCACTGTTCATCCAGAGGCAACATCGATTGGCTTTAGTTAGCAGTAGTAGCGAAGGAATCACACTTGGGTTCAGTTAACAGCAAGGGATCGATCGGGCGCTCGGGTTCAGTAATGCGTAGCCTACAGTGCAATCGCTCGGGTTCAGTTAGAGCCCAACGGCTCGCTCGGGTTCAGTTAGAGCCCAACGCCTCTGATGACCCACAAGTATAGGGGATCTATCGTAGTCCTTTCGATAAGTAAGAGTGTCAAACCCAACGAGGAGCAGAAGGAAATGATAAGCGGTTTCCAGCAAGGTATTCTCTGCAAGTACTGAAATAAGTGGTAACAGATAGTTTTGTGATAGGATAATTTGTAACGAGTAACAAGTAACAAAAGTAAATAAAAGGCAACAAGGTGGCCCAATCCTTTTTGTAGCAAAGGACAAGCCTGGACAAACTCTTATATAGAGAAAAGCGCTCCCGAGGACACATGGGAATATCGTCAAGCTAGTTTTCATCACACTCATATGATTTGCGTTCGGTACTTTGATAATTTGGTATGTGGGTGGACCGGTGCTTGGGTACTGCCCTTACTTGGACAAGCATCCCACTTATGATTAACCTATATTGCAAGCATCCACAACTACAACAAAAGTATTAAGGTAAACCTAACCATAGCATGAAACATATGGATCCAAATCGGCCCCTTACGAAGCAACACATAAACTAGGGTTTAAGCTTCTGTCACTCTAGCAACCCATCATCTACTTATTACTTCCCAATGCCTTCCTCTAGGCCCAAACAATGGTGAAGTGTCATGTAGTCGACGTTCACATAACACCACTAGAGGAGAGACAACATACATCTCATCAAAATATCGAACGAATACCAAATTCACATGACTACTAATAGCAAGACTTCTCCCATGTCCTCAGGAACAAACATAACTACTCACAAAGCATATTCATGTTCATAATCAGAGGGGTATTAATATGCATATAGGATCTGAACATATGATCTTCCACCAATTAAACCAAATAGCATCAACTACAAGGAGTAATTAACACTACTAGCAACCTACTAGCACCAATCCCGGACTTGGAGACAAGAATTGGATACAAGAGATGAACTAGGGTTTTGAGAGGAGATGGTGCTGATGAAGATGTTGATGGAGATTGCCCTCTCCCGATGAGAGGAGCGTTGGTGATGACGATGGCGATGATTTCCCCCTCCGGGAGGGAAGTTTCCCCGACAGAACAGCTCCGCCAGAGCCCTAGATTGGTTCCGCCAAGGTTCCGCCTCGTGGCGGCGGAGTTTCGTCCGAGAAGAAGGCTTATGATTTTTTTCCATCGAAAGACTTCATATAGCAGAAGATGGCCACCGGAGGGCCACCAGGGGGCCCACGAGGTAGGGAGGCATGCCCAGAGGGGTAGGGTGCGCCCCCACCCTCGTGGGCAGGGTGTGGCCCCCCTGGTGAGTTTCTTCCGCTGAGTATTTTTTATATATTCTGAAAACGTCTTCCGTGAAGTTTCAGGACTTTTGGAGCTGAGCAGAATAGGTCTCTAATATTTGCTCCTTTTCCAACCCAGAATCCTAGCTGCCGGCATTCTCCATCTTTATGTAAACCTTGTAAAATAAGAGAGAATAGGCTTAAGTATTGTGACATAATGTGTAATAACAGCCCATAATGCAATAAATATCGATATAAAAGCATGATGCAAAATGGACGTATCAACTCCCCCAAGCTTAGACCTCGCTTGTCCTCAAGCGAAAACCGAAATCGAAAAATATGTCCACATGTTTAGAGATAGAGGTGTCGATAAAAATAAAATACGGACATGAGGGCATCATGATCATTCTTAGAACAACAACTTATGTAATTCTTGTCATATGATTTCTTATGCTAGAGTGATAATTCAATCACAATTTCAAGTATGAATCATAAACTTCATTGAAAACTAACAAACTATAATCTCAGTCATTGGAGCAATTGCAATTTATCATAACATAGGAAAGAGTCAATATATAAGAGCTCTTCGGCAAGTCCACATACTCAACTATCATATAGTCTTTCACAATTGCTGACACTCATGCAATACTTATGGGTATGGAGTTTTAATCGGACACAGAGAAAGATATGGGCTTATAGTTTTGCCTCCCAACGTTTTACCTCAAGGGTAATGTCAACAATAATAGTTCATGAAAACTCACATCCAATTATCCATATATACCAGGAACTTTCCAACATATTGTGCTTGCCAAAGGATAAAATGTAAAAAGGAAGGGTGAAGATCACCATGACTCTTATGCAAGGTAGGAGATAAAAGTAAAAGATAGGCCCTTCGCAGAGGGAAGCAGAGGTTGTCATGCGCTTTTATAGTTGGATGCACAAAATCTTAATGCGAAAGAACGTCACTTTATATTGCCACTTGTAATATGGACCTTTATTATGCAGTCTGCCGCTTTTATTTCTTCCATATCACGATCGTATAAAGGTTATTTATCCCACACTAATAAGTCATACATATTTAGAGAGCAATTTTTATTGCTTGCACCAATGACAACTTACTTAGAGGATCTTTCTCAATCCATAGGTAGGTATGGTGGACTCTCATGGCAAAACTGGTTTAAGGGTATTTTAGAAGCACAAGTAGTATCTCTACTTGGTGCGATGAATTTGGCTAGCATGAGAGGGAAAGGAAAGGTCAACCATGTTGGATGATCCATGACAATATAATTTATCTCAGATGTAAGAAAACATAACCCATTATGTTGTCTTCCTTGTCCAACGTCAACTATTTAGCATGTCATATTTTAATGAGTGCTCACAATCATAAAAGATGTCCAAGATAGTATATCTATATGTGAAGACCTCTCTTTCTTTATTACTTCCTATTAATTGCAACGATGACCAAAACTATGTTTGTCAACCCTCAACAACTTTTATTGATCATACTTTTTCTATGTGAGATCATTACTCTCCATAAGACTCACATGATCTCTTTGTTTCTTTTTATTTATTTCTCTTTTTCTTTTATTCACTTAGGATCATGGCAAAAGAATCAAGCCCTTGACTCAACACTAATCTTTATTATATAGATCATGGACTCGATTACATAGAGGAATTATAAAGCAAAACTCACAACTAGATCATACTAAGAACTTTGATTCTACTAGATCAAGATATTACCAAAAGGATCGAACTAAGAAAAACGGTAAAGATAAAAATGATGGTGATACGATACCGGGGCACTCCCCCAAGCTTGGCAGTTGCCAAGGGGAGTGCCCATATTAGATACTCAATTCTTCTTTGTTGGTGGAGATGGTGGTGATTTTGTTGATGGCGTAGGCTTGTCGTCCTTCTTCCAAGGCATAGGCTCGCCATCATAGAAGGATGACCGAGTCTCCTGGAACCTCAAATCTGCAGCCAAACTCATCCTCTTGAATCTATATTCATACTCACAGTTTTGATTTTGCAGGTCATAGATCTGGGCTTGGAGGTGCTCGTTTTTCTCATGAAGCTTGAAGATCGCCTCCCCAATATCCTTGGCGTCCAGCTTGTGGTTGTTGGTGAACTCCATGATCATGATGTGATTGGAATCGAGTCCACGCTCCACCATCTCCTGACACTTGAAAACTTCTTGCTCCAATGCCTCGAGCCTTGCCTCCATGCTTCCGGTCTTCCTTGGTCCCTCAGCATCGTGGATGTGCAATAACCCCTCACGCATCTCAATGGTTTGAGGGTGTTGCAGCACTTCTGCAAGGTAGGGGTTGATGACCTTCTCGAAGAACTGGTCCTTGGGGGCGCTTGAAGACGACATGACGACCTGGATCTGTCAGAAAAAAACAACTCAAAATGAAAACATGAGATTTTTGCGTGATACAGGAGTCAAAACCTTCGGGAGATTATATAATGAATTTTTACCGACCAAAATACGTGTCGTGTATGAAAATGGAGTCTGGAGAGCACACGAGGTGCCCACGAGGTAGGGGGCGCGCCCAGTAGGGTAGGGCGCGCCCTCCTCCCTCGTGGAGCCCTCGTGTCCTTCCCGGACTGCTACTTATTTTTCTATTTTTCTAAATATTCCAAAACAGAGAAATATTGCCTTAAAAACTGTTTTGGAGTCGGTTTACTTACCGTACCATATACCTATTCTTTTTCGGAGTCTGAAATGTTCCGGAAAGTGTCCCTTATGTATTCCTCCGGGATTACAGTTTCAATAACATTGGTTTCAACATTTATGGGATTACCTGAGATATAATGTTTGATTCTTTGACCGTTCACCACCTTTGGATATGTGCCTTCGAAGTTGTTGATTTTTATGGCACCGAAACGATGGACCTCCTCAATAACGTAAGGACCTTCCCATTTAGAGAGAAGTTTTCCTGCAAAAAATCTTAAACGAGAGTTGTATAGCAATACATAATCACCTACATTAAACTCACGCTTTTGTATCCTTTTGTCATGCCATCTTTTAACTTTTTCTTTAAACAACTTGGCATTTTCATAGGCTTGGGTTCTCCATTCATCAAGTGAGCTAATATCAAATAACCTCTTCTCACCGGCAAGTTTGAAATCATAATTGAGTTCTTTAATAGCCCAATATGCCTTGTGTTCTAGTTCGAGAGGTAAGTGACATGCTTTTCCATAAACCATTTTATACGGAGACATACCCATAGGATTTTTATATGCAGTTCTATAGGGCCATAATGCATCATCAAGTTTCTTGGACCAATTCTTTCTAGATCTATTAATAGTCTTTTGCAAAATTAATTTGAGTTCTCTATTACTCAATTCTACTTGACCACTAGAATGAGGGTGATAAGGAGATGCAATTCTATGATTAACATCATATTAAGCTAGCATTTTACGGAAAAGCACCATGAATAAAATGTGAACCACCATCAGTCATTAAATATTTAGGGACTCCAAATCTTGGAAAAATAACTTCTTTAAGCATTTTAATAGAAGTGTTATGATCAGCACTACTAGTTGGAATAGCTTCTACCCACTTAGTAACGTAATCAACAGCAACTAAAATATGTGTATATCCATTAGAGGAAGGAAAGGGTCCCATATAGTCAAAGCCCCAAACATCAAATGGTTTGATAACGAGTGAATAGTTCATAGGCATTTCTTAACGTCTACTAATATTACCAATTCTTTGACATTCATCACAAGATAAGACAAACTTACGGGCATCCTTGAAGAGAGTGGGCCAATAAAAACCAGATTGCAATACCTTATGTGCAGTTCTATCTCCAGCATGGTGTCCTCCATAAGCTTCGGAGTGACACTTGCGTAGGATATGTTCCAGTTCATGCTCAGGTACACAACATCTAATAACACCATCTACTCCTTCTTTATAAAGATGTGGGTCATCCCAAAAGTAATGCCTCAAATCATACAAGAACTTTTTCTTTTGCTGGTATGTGAAACTAGGTGGTATGAACTTAGCAACAATGTAATTAGCATAATCAGCATACCATGGAGTAGTATGAGAAGCATTTATGACATTTAATTGCTCATCAGGAAAGCTATCATCAATAGGTAGTGGGTCATCAAGCACATTTTCTAACCTAGACAAGTTGTCTGCAACGGGGTTCTCAGCTCCCATTCTATCAACAATACGCAAATCAAATTCTTGTAGCAAGAGAACCCATCTAATAAGTGTAGGTTTAGCATCTTTATTTTCCATGAGATATTTAATAGCAGCATGATCAGTGTGAATAGTTACTTTAGAATCAACAATATAAGGTCTGAACTTATCACAAGCAAATACGACTGCTAAGAATTCTTTTTCAGTGGTAGCATAATTTCTCTGAGCCTTGTCTAGGGTTTTACTAGCATATTGAACAACATTTAATTTTTTATCAACTCTTTGTCCTAGAACAGCACCTATAGCATAATCACTAGCATCACACATAATTTCAAAGGGTAAATTCCAATCAGGTGGCTGAACAAATAGGTGCAGAGATTAATGCTTCCTTAAGTATTTCAAATGCTTCTACACAATCATCATAAAAAACAAATGGTATATCTTTTTGTAATAAATTAGTCAGAGGCCGAGAAATTTTTGAGAAGTACTTAATGAACCTCCTATAAAATCCAGCATGACCAAGGAAACTTCTTATACCTTTGATGTCCTTGGGACATGGCATCTTTTCAATAGCATCAACCTTGGCTTTATCAACTTCAATACCTCTTTCAGAAACTTTGTGCCCCAAGACAATACCTTCATTAACCATAAAGTGGCACTTTTCCCAATTCAAGACAAGATTAGTTTCTTCACATCTCTGCAAAACTCGATCAAGGTTGCTCAAGCAATCATCAAAAGAAGATCCATAGACGGAGAAATCATCCATGAAAACCTCACAAATCTTTTCACAAAAGTCAGAGAATATAGCCATCATGCATCTTTGAAAGGCAGCAGGTGCATTACATAAACCAAAAGGCATACGTCTATAAGAAAAAGTACCAAAAGGGCATGTAGAAGTACTCTTTGATTGATCTTTGGCTGACACAGGTATTTGAGAGAAACCAGAATAACCATCTAGAAAGAAAAAATGTGTATGTTTGGATAATCTTTCTAGCATTTGATCGATAAAAGGTAAGGGGTAATGATCCTTTTTAGTTGCCTTATTTAATTTGCGGAAATCAATTACCATCCTATAACCTGTAATAATTGTTTGACGAATCAATTCATCTTTATCTTTAGGAACAATAGTAATACTCCCTTCTTAGGGACACAATGGACAGGACTTACCCACTGACTATCAGCAACTGGATATATTATACCTGCCTCAAGGAGCTTTAGTATTTCCTTTCTTACCACTTCTTTCATTTTAGGATTCAGCCGTCGTTGATGATCAAGAACTGGTTTAGCATCTTCTTCCAAATTTATTTTATGTTGACATAGAGTGGGACTAATGCCCTTAAGATCATCAAGAGTATACCCAATAGCAGCACGGTGCTTCTTCAGAGTTTTCAATAATCTCTCTTCCTCATGCTCTGAAAGGTTACCACTAATAATAACAGGATATATCTTTTTCTCATCAAGATAAGCATATTTAAGAGTATCAGGTAACGGTTTAAGCTCAAACACGAGATCACCCTTAGGTGGAGGAGGATCCCCTAGGATTTCAACAGGTAAATTGTTTTTCAGAATAGGTTCCTGTTTAAAGAATACTTCATCTATTTCCCTTCTTTCATTCATAAACATATCATTTTCATGGTCTAGCAAATAATGTTCTAAAGAATCACTAGGAGGTACGGCAATAGAAGCAAGACCAATAATTTCATCCTTACTAGGTAATTCTTCTTCACGGTGTTGTCTACTAAATTTAGAAAAATTAAATTCATGAGTCATATCATCTAAACTGATAGTAACAACATCCCTTTTGCAATCTATGGTAGCATTAACAGTGTTTAAGAAGGGTCTACCAAATATAATGGGACAAAAGCTATCTTGTGGGGAACCAAGAACAAGAAAATCAGCAGGATATTTAGTTTTCCCACACAAGACTTCAACATCTCTAACAATTCCCATTGGTGATGTAGTGTCTCTATTGGCAAGTTTAATTGTGACATCAATATCTTCTATTTCAGCAGGTGCAATATCATGCATAATTTCTTTGTATAAGGAATGAGGTATTGCGCTAGCACTAGCACCCATATCACATAAGCCGTGATAACAATGATCTCCTATTTTAACAGAAATAACATGCATGCCTACCACAGGTATAGGTTTATCTTTAGCACAAGGTTTAACAATTCTAGCAGTTTCATCACAAAAATAAATAACATGCCCATCAATATTATCAGACAAGAGATCTTTAACAATAGCAATATTAGGTTCAACTTTAACTTGCTCAGGAGGTGTATATGTTTTAATATTGCTTTTACGAACCACAGTTGAAGCTTTAGCATGATCCTTTACCCTAACAGGGAAAGGTGGTTTCTCAACATACGCAGTAGGAACAATAGGATCATTATAAGTGACAATCTTTTCTTCAACTTTAATAGGTGCAGCTACTTTTACTTATATGGGAGGATGATATCTGATACGTCTCCAACATATCTATAATTTTTGATTGCTCCATGCTATATTATCTACTGTTTTGAACATTATTGGGATTTATTATCCACTTTTATATTATTTTTGGGACTAACCTATTAACCGGAGGCCCAACCCAGAATTGTTGTTTTTTTTCCTGTTTTAGGGTTTCGAAGAAAAGGAATATCAAACGGAGTCCAAACAGAATGAAACCTTCGGGAACGTGATTTTTAGGAAGATTATGATCCGGGAGACTTGGACCCTACGTCAAGAAAGAAAACAGGAGGCCACGAGGTA
>NC_041380.1:365742084-365742410 GCF_002162155.2 Triticum dicoccoides | reverse complement strand
ACCTATTAACCGGAGGCCCAGCCCAGAATTGCTGTTTTTTGCCTATTTTAGGGTTTCGAAGAAAAGGAATATCAAAGGGAGTCCAAACGGAATGAAACCTTCGGGAACATGATTTTCTCAACGAGCAAGACCCTGGGAGACTTGGACCCTACGTCAAGAAACAAAGGAGGAGGCCACGAGGTAGGGCGCGCCCCCCCCCCCCCCCCCCCAGGCGCGCCCTCCACCCTCGTGGGCCCCCTGTTGCTCCACCGACGTACTCCTTCCTCCTATATATACCTACGTACCCCCAAACGATCAGATACGGAGCCAAAACCCTAATTCCACCG
>NC_041380.1:365689593-365742070 GCF_002162155.2 Triticum dicoccoides | reverse complement strand
AGGCGCGCCCTCCACCCTCGTGGGCCCCCTGTTGCTCCACCGACGTACTCCTTCCTCCTATATATACCTACGTACCCCCAAACGATCAGATACAGAGCCAAAACCCTAATTCCATCATCATAACTTTCTGTATCCATGAGATCCCATCTTGGGGCCTGTTCCGGAGCTCCACCAGAGGGGGCATCGATCACGGAGGGCTTCTACATCAACACCATAGCCCCTCCGATGAAGTGTGAGTAGTTTACCTCAGACCTACGGGTCCATAGTTAGTAGCTAGATGGCTTCTTCTCTCTTTTTGGATCTCAATACAATGTTCTCCCCTCTCTTGTGGAGATCTATTCGATGTAATCTTCTTTTTGCGGTGTGTTTGTTGAGACCGATGAATTGTGGGTTTATGATCAAGTCTATCTATGAATAATATTTGAATCTTCTCTGAATTCTTTTATGTATGATTGGTTATCTTTGCAAGTCTCTTCGAATTATCAGTTTGGTTTGGCCTACTAGATTGATCTTTCTTGCAATGGGAGAAGTGCTTAGCTTTGGGTTCAATCTTGCGGTGTCCTTTCCCAGTGACAGTAGGGGCAGCAAGGCACGTATTGTTGCCGTTGAGGATAACAAGATGGGGTTTTCTTCATATTGCATGAGTCTATCCCTCCACATCATGTCATCTTGCTTAAGGCGTTACTCTGTTTTTAACTTAATACTCTAGATGCATGTTGGATGGCGGTCGATGAGTGGAGTAATAGTAGTAGATGCAGGTAGGAGTCGGTCTACTTGTCTCGGACGTGATGCCTATATACATGATCATACCTAGATATTCTCATAACTATGCTCAATTCTGTCAATTGCTCAACAGTAATTTGTTCACCCACCGTAGAATACTTATGCTCTCGAGAGAAGCCACTAGTGAAACCTATGGCCCCCGGGTCTATCTTCATCATATTAATCTCCTACTACTTAGTTATTTCATTTGCTATTTACTTTGCCTTTATTTTACTTTGCATCTTTATCACAAAAATACCAAAAATATTATCTTATCATATCTATCAGATCTCACTCTCGTAAGTGGCCTTATAGGGATTGACAACCCCTATTTGCGTTGGTTGCGAGGATTTATTTGTTTTGTGTAGGTACGAGGGACTCGCGCGTAGCCTCCTACTGGATTGATACCTTGGTTCTCAAAAATCAAGGGAAATATTTACGCTACTTTGCTGCATCATCCCTTCCTCTTCGGGGAAAACCAACGCAGTGCTCAAGAGGTAGCAATATTTAAACCACTTCTCCTTGGGGAGATCAACATAAGTAACAAAAGATTCACAGAAAGAAGTTACTATCTCAGATTCAAGTCCATATTTAGTGCTAAGTTTACGAAAAACATCGGTATCCATAAAAGATTTAACACAATCAAAACTAAGTGTCATACCTGACTCCTTACCTTTGTCGAGGTCCCAATCTTCAGAGTTGTGTTTAATTCTTTCCAATAAATCCCATTTGAATTCAATAGTCTTCATCATAAAAGAGCCAGCACAAGAAGTATCAAGCATGGTGCGACTGCTATCAGAAAGCCGAGCATAAAATTTTTGAATAATCATTTCTCTCGAGAGCTCATGATTGGGGCATGAATATAACATTGATTTAAGCCTCCCCCAAGCTTGAGCGATGCTTTCTCCTTCGCTAGGCCAAAAATTATATATATAATTGCGATCACAATGAACAAGATGCATAGGATAAAACTTCTGATGAAATTCCAATTTCAATCATTTGTGATTCCAAGACCCCATATCATCACATAGCCTATACCATGTGGATGCATCTCCCTTCAAAGATAAAGGGATGACCTTCTTCTTAACAACATCTCCGGGTACACCCGCAAGCTTAAATAATCCACAAACTTCATCCACATATATTAGATGCTCATCAGGATGTTTTGTTTCATCTCCTAAAAAGGGATTAGCTAGCAGTTTTTCTATCATACCTGAAGGAATTTCAAAGCAAACATTTTCATTTTCAGTAGGTTCAGTAGGTTGAGGAGCAACTCTTTGCTCTACTGGTCGGGGTGAAGATACCCCGAACAAGCCCCTCAGAGGATTACTTTCCATAGTAACAAGTGACAGTAAATTTCAGCACACTATGTAAATTTTTCCTTACCAAATTCCACCTACCAAAGGCGCTTCACTCCCCGGCAACGGCGCCAGGAAAGAGTCTTGATGACCCACAAGTATAGGGGATCTATCGTAGTCCTTTCGATAAGTAAGAGTGTCGAACCCAACGAGGACCAGAAGGACATGATAAGCGGTTTCCAGCAAGGTATTCTCTGCAAGTACTGAAATAAGTGGTAACAGATAGTTTTGTGATAGGATAATTTGTAACGAGTAACAAGTAACAAAAGTAAATAAAATGCAGCAAGGTGGCCCAATCCTTTTTGTAGCAAAGGACAAGCCTGGACAAACTCTTATATAGAGAAAAGCGCTCCCGAGGACACATGGGAATATCGTCAAGCTAGTTTTCATCACACTCATATGATTCACATTCGGTACTTTGATAATTTGGTATGTGGGTGGACCGATGCTTGGGTACTGCCCTTACTTGGACAAGAATCCCACTTATGATTAACCTATATTGCAAGCATCCGCAACTACAACAAAAGTATTAAGGTAAACCTAACCATAGCATGAAACATATGGATCCAAATCAGCCCCTTACGAAGCAACACATAAACAAGGGTTTAAGCTTCTGTCACTCTAGCAACCCATCATCTACTTATTACTTCCCAATGCCTTCCTCTAGGCCCAAACAATGGTGAAGTGTCATGTAGTCGACGTTCACATAACACCACTAGAGGAGAGACAACATACATCTCATCAAAATATCGAACGAATACCAAATTCACATGACTACTAATAGCAAGACTTCTCCCATGTCCTCGGGAACAAACGTAACTACTCACAAAGCATATTCATGTTCATAATCAGAGGGGTATTAATATGCATATAGGATCTGAACATATGATCTTCCACCAATTAAACCAACTAGCATCAACTACAAGGAGTAATTAACACTACTAGCAACCTACTAGCACAATTCCCAGACTTGGAGACAAGAATTGGATACAAGAGATGAACTAGGGTTTTGAGAGGAGATGGTGCTGATGAAGATGTTGATGGAGATTGCCCTCTCCCGATGAGAGGAGCATTGGTGATGACGACGGCGATGATTTCCCCCTCCGTGAGGGAAGTTTCCCCGGTAGAACAGCTCCGCCAGAGCCCTAGATTGGTTCCGCCAAGGTTCCGCCTCGTGGCGGCAGAGTTTCCTCTGAGAAGAAGGCTTGTGATTTTTTCCCCATCGAAAGACTTCATATAGCAGAAGATGGCCACCGGAGGGCCACCAGGGGGCCCACGAGGTAGGGGGCGCGCCCAGAGGGGTAGGGCGCTCCCCCACCCTCGTGGGCAGGGTGTGGCCCCCCTGGTGAGTTTCTTCCGCCGAGTATTTTTTATATATTCTGAAAATGTCTTCCATGAAGTTTCAGGACTTTTGGAGCTGTGCATAATAGGTCTCTAATATTTGCTCCTTTTCCAGCCCAGAATCCCAGCTGCCGGCATTCTCCCTCTTTATGTAAACCTTGTAAAATAAGAGAGAATAGGCATAAGTATTGTGACATAATGTGTAATAACAACCCATAATGCAATAAATATCGATATAAAAGCATGATGCAAAATGGACGTATCAGCCTCGCACACACGCGCGTACGTACAAGAGAAACACGCATCGCTCGGCCCTCGACCACCCACCGTAACCGGGAACTCCCTGATATTTTCCTCGCCCTCGCTTCTACCACGGTTTTTTCCATCATGGACGGCCTAGGACGAAAAGCCCATTTTCTGTCAGGATTTTTTGTCATAGAAGTAGGTCCCCACCACATCTATGATGATACCGGGTTTTGTCACAATTATTGCCATAGAAGTGTCATAAGTATGACAGAAAAATATTTCGTTCGGCCCAAAATGTCACAGATGTGTCTTATTTTTGTAGTGCAAGCCGGTGAGGATGGTGATCATGACGATTCTTTGGAGATGGAGATCAAAGGCACAAGATGATGATGGCCATATCATATCACTTATATTGATTGCATGTGATGTTTATCCTTTATGCATCTTATTTTGCTTAGTACGGCGGTAGCATTATAATATGATCTCTCACTAAATTTCAAGGTATAAGTGTTCTCCCTGAGTATGCACCGTTGCTACAGTTCATCGTGTTGAGACACCAAGTGATGATCAGGTGTGATAAGCTCTACGTTCACATACAACGGGTGCAAGCCAGTTTTGCACAAGCAGAATACTCGCGTTAAACTTGAAGAGCCTAGCATATGCAGATATGGCCTCGGAACACTAAGACCGAAAGGTCGAGCGTGAATCATATAGTAGATATGATCAACATAGTGATGTTCACCATTGAAAACTACTCCATCTCACGTGATGATCGGACATGGTTTAGTTTATATGGATCACGTGATCACTTAGATGATTAGAGGGATGTCTATCTAAGTGGGAGTTCTTAAGTAATATGATTAATTGAACTTAAATTTATCATGAACTTAGTCCTGATAGTATTTGCATATCTATGTTGTAGATCAATTGCTCGCGTATAGCTTCCCAGTTTTATTTATGATATGTTACTAGAGAAAACTAAGTTGAAAGTTGATAGCTGCACAAAAGAATTATGTCCTTGATGCACCGCTAGGTGACAAAACTATTGCAGGAGCAGATGCAGACGTTATGAATGTTTGACAAGTTCGGTATGATGACTACTTGATAGTTTAGTGCACCATGCTTTACGGCTTAGAACCGGGACTTCAAAAATGTTTTGAAATGTCACAGAGCATATGATGTTCCAAGAGCTGAAATTGGTATTTCAAACTCATGCCCGAGTCAAGAGGTATGAGACCTCTGACAAGTACTTTGCCTACAAGATGGAGGAGAATAGCTCAACCAGTGAGCATGTGCTCAGAATGTCTGAGTACTACAATTGCTTGAATCAAGTAGGGAGTTAATCTTCTAGATAAGATAGTGATTGACAGAGTTCTCTAGTCACTATCACCAAGTTACTGGAACTTCGTGATGAACTATAATATGCAAGGGATGACAAAAATGATTCCTCGAGCTCTTCGTGATGCTAAAATCAGTGAAGGTAGAAATCAAGAAAAGCATCAAGTGTTGATGGTTGACAAGACCACTAGTTTCAAGTAAAAGGGAAAGGGAAAGAAAGGGAACTTCAAGAAGAATGGCTAGCAAGTTGCCACTCCCATGAAGAATCCCAAAGCTAGACCCAAGCCAGAAACTGAGTGCTTCTACTACAAAGGAAATGGTCATTGGAAGAGGAACTGCCCCAAATACTTGGTGGATAAGAAGGATGGCAAAGTGAACAAAAGTATATATGATATACATGTTATTGATGTGTACTTTACTAGTATTCGTAGTAGCCCTTGGGTATTTTATACTAGTTCAGTTGTTATGATTAGTAACTTGAAACATGAGTTACAAAATGAACAGAGACTAGTTGAGGGCGAGGTGACGATGTGTGTTGGAAGTGATTCCAAGGTTGATAAGATCACCATCGCACACGCCCTCTACCTTCGAGATTAGTGTTGGACCAAAATAAATGTTATTTGGTGTTTGCGTTGAGCATGAATATGATTGGATCATGTTTATTGCACCACGATTATTCATTTAAGACAAAGAATAATTGTTGTTCTGTTTACATGAATAAAACCTTCTATGGTCATACACTTAATATAAATGGTTTATTGGATCTCGATCATAATGATACACATATTCATAATATTGATGCCAAAAGATGCAAAGTTGACAATTATAGTGCAACATATTTGTGGCACTTCCGTTTATGTCATATTGGTGTAAAGTGCATGAAGAAACTCCATGCTGATGGGCTTTTGGAATCACTTGATTATGAATCACTTGATGCTTGCGAACCATGCCTCATGGGCAAGATGACTAAGACTCTGTTCTCCGGAATAATGGAGCAAGCAACAGACTTGTTGGATATAATACATACTGATGTATGCGGTTCGATGAGTGTTGATGCTCGCGGCGGGTATCATTATTTTTTGACCTTCACAGATGATTTGAGAAGATATGGGTATATCTACTTGATGAAACATAAGTCTGAAATATTTGAAAAGTTCAAAGAATTTCAGAGTGAAGTGGAAAATCATCGTAACAAGAAAATAAAGTTTCTACGATCTGATCATGGAGGAGAATACTTGAGTTTCAAGTTTGGTCTTCATTTGAAACAATGCATAATAGTTTCACAAATCACGCCACCCGGAACACCACAGCGTAATGGTGTGTCTGAACATCGTAATCGTACTTTATTAGATATGGTGCGATCGATGATGTCTCTTACCGATTTACCACTATCGGTTTTGGGGTTATGCATTAGAGACAGCTGCATTCACATTAAATAGGGCACCATCTAAATCCGTTGAGATGATACCGTATGAACTCTGGTTTGGCAAGAAACCTAAGCTATCGTTTCTTAAAGTTTGGGGTTGCAATGCTTATGTGAAAAAGTTTCAGCCTGATAAGCTCAAACCCAAATCGGGGAAGTGCGTCTTCATAGGATACCCAAAAGAAACTATTGGGTACACCTTCTATCACAAATCCGAAGGCAAGATCTTTGTTGCTAAGAGTGGATCCTTTCTAGAGAAGGATTTTTTCTCGAAAGAAGTGAGTGGGAGGAAAGTAGAACTTGATGAGGTAGGTGTACCTTCTCATGAATTGGAAAGTAGTCATCACAGAAATCAGTTCCAGTGATTCCTACACCAATTAGTGAGGAAGCTAATGATGATGATCATGAAACTTCAGATCAAGTTACTACCGAACCTCGTAGGTCAACCAGAGTATGGTCCGCACCAGAGTGGTACGGTAATCCTTTCTGGAAGTCATGTTACTAGACCATGACGAACCTATGAACTATGAGGAAGCGATGATGAGCCTAGATTCCGCAAAATGGATTGAGGCCATGAAATCTGAGATGGGATCCATGTATGAGAACAAAGTGTGGACTTTGGTTGACTTGCCCAATGATCAGCAAGCCATTGAGAATAAATGGATCTTCAAGAGGAAGACAGACACTGATAGTAGTATTACTATATACAAAGCTTGAATTGTCGTAAAAGGTTTTTGACAAGTTCAAGATGTTGAAGACGATGAGATCTTCTCACTCATAGCGATGCTTAAGTCTATCCGAATCATGTTAGCAATTGCCACATTTTATGAAATCTGGCAAATGGATGTCAAAACTGCATTCCTTAATGGATTTCTTGAAGAAGAGTTGTATATGATGCAACAAGAAGGTTTTTTCAATCCTAAAGGTGCTAACAAAGTGTGCAAGCTCGAGTGATCCATCTATGGACTGGTGCAAGCATCTCGGAGTTGGAATATATGCTTTGATAAAGTGATCAAAGCATATGGTTTTATACAGACTTGCGGTGAAGCCTGTATTTACAAGAAAGTGAGTGGGAGCACTACAACCTTTTTGATAAGTATATGTGAATGACATATTGTTGATCGGAAATGATGTAGAATTTTCTGGAAAGCATAAAGGAGTATTTTAAAGGAGTTTTTCAAAGAAAGACCTCGATGAAGCTACTTACATATTGAGCATCAAGATCTATAGAGACGGATCAAGACGCTTGATATATTTTTCAATGAGTACATACCTTGACAAGATTTTGAAGTAGTTCAAAATGGAACAGTCAAAGAAGGAGTTCTTGCCTGTGTTGCAAGGTGTAAAGTTGAGTAAAGACTCTAAACCCAACCACGGCAGAAAATAGACAATGAAAAGTCATTCCCTATGCCTCAGACATAGGTTCCATAAAGAATGCTATGTTGTGTACCAGACCTATTGTGTACCTCACCAAGAATTTGGCAAGAGGGTACAATAGTGATCCACTCGTGGATCACTGAACATCGGTCAAAATTATCCTTAGTGGAATAAGGATATTGTAACACCCACAATGCGGCTATATCTCCCATGTGTCGAGGCACGACTTAGAGGCATAACCGCATGGTGGTTTAGTCACAAGTGGGGTAATCTTCACACAATCCCATGTACTGAATAAGAAAGGGATAAAGAGTTGGCTTATAATCGCCACTTCACACAAATAACAAGTTAAACATACATCATCCAGAGTACAACCCCAAATGCTAGATCCCCAATCGTCCCAACTGGGCTCCACTACTGATCAACTGGAAAAGACAAATAACAACGACCAAGATCTTCATTGAGCTCCCACTTGAGCTTTTTTTGATTATAAACAGTAGGGTAAACACCCCACTGCAACTTTTATTAAAAGAAAAAAACAAACAACAAATGTCTGGTGGGCTTGAGATAAGCCCAATCAAAAAGAAAAAGAAGAACAGAAAAGAAACTACCCAAAAAAGAAGTCTAACCTACAGCTAAGAAGAAGAAAAGACCAAGAAAAAACAAAAGAAACAAAGGGAACTATACATAAATACAAATTACAACCAAGCATCCAGCCAAGCAGAGAATTGAACTTCATATTTCTTCTTGATCATGTATTTGAGAAGCTTTAACTCCTGAGAGAATATGTGCTTCCAGCCATCAAATGAAGGAGTTATATTTTCAAAAATCTTGTTGTTTCTTAATATCTAGATTGCCCATGATCCCAATATTATAATCTCCATAAAGAAAGGGTAATTGAGTTTGTCCTTGAGATCTTGGTATGCTTCCAGAACTGACAAGTTAGGTGTTCTTGAAGGGCAGATGAAGTCCTAACATCTGATAGCAAAAGGGCATCCCCAAAAAAGATGGTGCAAAGTTTCTTCCTGCTGACAATTTCTCACTGCACAATTGTAGACTTCCAATTCAAAGTTTTTCCTTCTTAAAAGATTCCTTGTGTTTATTCTGTCATGCAACAGCATCCAGAAGAAAACTTTGTGCTTGGGCTGACAGGAACTTTTCCAAATCCATGAGAAGTGAGGTGGAGTTTGTTTGTGTCCAATTAGCACTTTATAGGCTTTAATTGAGGAATAGTATTCATTTCCCCAGACGTAACTCCAAGTATCCAATGCATCTAAGTATTCAAAGTGTCTTAGAGAAATGCACATGTCCTCCATTTGTGTGAACTCCTCATATGCTTGTGTAGTAAGAGGCGGATGGAATAAATCTTGGAGATATTCAGTGTTCATCATTTGTTGAACACTTTTGTGTGGATCTCTAACAAAGGAATATAAGTGATCAAACCTGTGTTTTAGAACAAATTGGTGCCACATATCATCCCAGAACAGAGCACTCTTGCCATCTCCCACATTGCATCTAGCTATAGCTTTGAATTGATCGATGAGCGCTAGGTTGGATTTCCACCAAAATGAGCCCACTTTTTGATCCCCTGGAAGTTGTCCATTGCTGTAGTATGATTCCCAAATTAAATTAACCCAAGGGATATCATGTCCGTTGTAAAATTTATGAAGATTTTTCATGAGCATGGTTTTATTTTGTGTGAAGATACCCAGGACACCCAAGCCACCCTGATCTTTTGGTCTGCAAACTGTGTGCCAAGCCACTAAGGCTGGCCTCCTATCCCCCATATCAAGACTCCTCCATAGGCAATGTCTTAAGTATTTAATGATCTGTTGTTTAATTGTGATGGGAACATCCAGACAACACATGAAGTAAACTACTAAAGAAGCCAACACAAATTTGACCAACAATACCTTCCCTGCTTGAGTCATGAAAGTGGAAATGCCAGTAATCCTCTTAGCAATTCTATTGACTATAGGCAAACATTGCTCCACAGTTGGTTTATAAATTCCCAATGGTAGCCCCAGATATGTAAATGGAAATTGCCATCTGGCACATTGTAAAGTGTTTGCGAAAATATCCACTCTGTCTTCTGCAATGTTTATTGGCACCGTGATTGATTTCCCATAGTTTACTTTGAGGCCAGTGGCAGATGCAAATGTGTTTAGTAAAGCTTTGAGGCATACTAGCTGTCTTGCACTTGCTTGCATGATGACAAGAGTATCATCTGCATACTGCACAATAGGGAAGTCAGGGCAGGAGTTCACTTGCAGTGGAGGTGTGACTAAATCCCTTGTCATGGCTTTATTCAAGATTGATTGCAATAAGTCAGCTACTAGAAGGAACAGAAGGGGAGAAAGGGGGTGTCCTTGTCTGACTTCTCTTTTACGGTAAAATTTCTTCCCAGGCACCCCATTTAACATCACAGCAGAAGATGCAGAATTGAAGAGCATGTGCATCCAAGTTATCCACCTTTCACCAAATCCCTTAGCTCTAAGTATGTCAATTATAGCCTGATGTTCAATAGTGTCAAAGGCCTTTTCAAAATCCAGTTTTATTACAAGAATTTCCTCATTTGACTTGTGGCACTGATGTATGTATTCATAGGCCCATCCCAAACAATCCTGAATCACTCTGTTATTTACGAATCCATATTGATTAATGTGTACCAAATTGAGGATTACTTTTTGTAATCTGTTTTCCAGCAATTTAGTAATGATTTTGAGCACCCCATTAAGCAGTGAAATTGGCCTGAAGTCATTAGGGGACATAGGTACCTCCTTTTTTGGAATGAGTGTGATATAAGAAGTATTGATGCTTTCCAAATTCATAGTTGCAGCATGGAAGGCAATGATAAGCTCAGTTACATCCAGTTTTATAATTTCCCAGCAAGCTTTTAGGAACTCATTATTAAATCCATCAGGACCTGGGGATTTGTCTATTGGCAAATTTTTGACAACCTCATCAATTTCTTCCTGAGAGAAAGGTTTCTCAAGGTCTTGAAAATTTTGTGGATCCACTCTGTTATCATACAGGTCTTGTAAGTTGAAATGCATGATATGGCCACTGGAATGACCCAGTCTTTTCTTAAAAGATTCCCATAGTATTGCAGCCTTCCCCTCATGATCAGTAATTTCCACTTGGTCCTCATTCATGAGCATTGCAATTTTGTTATGCCTGTGATTAATAGAAGCTTTTGTATGGAAGAATTTTGTATTTTCATCACCAAATTTGACCCCTTTGATTTTTCCTCTCTGTTTCCAATAAATCTTCTGATTACTGAGGGCAGTTAGGAGTGTTTCTTTCAAGTGCTCTCTGCAATTATGCTCAAATAAAGTTAAATCTCTAAATTCCTCCAAGAAGTCCCATAGTAATATACATTCATTCAACTCATCAATCTGTTTTTTGAGAGAGGACAGATTCTTTGCCCAAAGTTTGAGGGCTCTCCTCAAGTTTTTGAATTTAGCATTAATTTTCTTTGCAGGATCAGTATAACCAACAGGAATATTCCATGCAGTCTGCACAATATCTTTGAAAGAGCTGTGCTTCAACCAGTAATTCTCAAATCTGAAAACTCTTGACTTGGGTATTGTTGTACCAATTTTTATAACACAAGGAAAATGATCTGAAATTGGCTTTGCAAGGGGCAGAGCAGTGGTGTCAGGGTAAGTAGTCATCCATGTAGCAGAAGTGAAGAACCAGTCTAATTTTTCAAGCAAAGGACTGTCTTGCATGTTGCTCCAACTGAACTTCCTCCCTTTGAGAGGTAATTCAATTAGTCACAGGTTACTAATAGCTTCATCGAATAGCAGCATCTGATTAACTCTCCACCAGGTCTATTTCTGTCTTCAGGTGATCTGATGAAATTAAAATCCCCCATAACAATCCAGTCAACATCACCAAGCATTTGTATATTTGTCAACCATTCAATAAATTCCAATTTCTCCTCAATGTGGCAAGGCCCATATATATTTGTTAGGATCCATGGTTTAAGGGTGGAAGTGCAAGTGAACTGCATGGTTAATGAGAATTTGTTTTGAAAAAACAACTGGCCAGTAAAGAGAGTCCCATTCCAAGCAGTCAAAATTCCACCAGATGCTCCAATTGAAGGTAGGTATTCAAATTTGTTGAATCTTCGAGGGCAGAAGTTTTGAATGTAGGCCAAATCAAAATTTTGTCTCTTTGTTTCTTGTAAGCACAAAATGCCAGCAGCACTTTCCTCAATTTTTTGCCTAATGGTCAGCCATTTGTTAGGAGAATTCAAACCCCTAATGTTCCAATTTAAAATATTCCAGGATCTGTTCCTATTCATGGTTAACTGTCTGTTTGAGATTTTGATACCAGGCCCCATCTCCTGCTATAATACCATACTCATGGAAAGTATAGACATGGGTTGACTGAGACCCAGTAATGTTTGAGAGCTTATATAAGCAAGGACAAGAAGCATGGCATATCATCAGTAACATGAGAAACAGATTAATCACCACAATCCTGCTAGCGAGAATAGAGATTTCAACATCTTCATAGAAACCACAAGTCCATAGTTCAACCAGACTGATCAAGATAGCAGTAGGCAAAATAGGGTACCAAGTTCTGAAGACAGACATTAAACATGTTCTGCTTACATCCATCACATCAAATATCATGCATACAACCATCAGACTAGTCCTTCTCAAAGTAACCCTGGTGCTAATACTAATGTGACAGTTCATCATGGCATATCCTAAGGAGTTGTAGCACCAGTGACCTTGGAGACCTTGGCCACATCCTCCTGGCCCTTCTTCTTGGGCCTTTTTGAGAGCTTGTCCTGTGCCTCATCCTCAGACACCTTGAAAAAAGTTTTTGTCAGATTTTTGACCACTTTGTTATGCACAGTGGGTGGAATAGCATTA
Source organism: Triticum dicoccoides (assembly GCF_002162155.2). Taxonomy (NCBI): domain Eukaryota; kingdom Viridiplantae; phylum Streptophyta; class Magnoliopsida; order Poales; family Poaceae; genus Triticum; species Triticum dicoccoides. Next base: position 365,729,333 of record NC_041380.1, on the reverse strand, counting down.
CAAGGTAAGCAAGAGCTAGCATCACATGATTTCCTTCTATAGCCATTGTTGTCTTTCTTAATTCGATCACTTCTTCTTACCTGAGTCTCCACAAGAGGCTCTTTTTCTCTCCTTTTCCGTGAGACAGCTTCTCCTAGTGACAAGTGTATGACCTTGTTGGGGGACACTTGCTGGAGTGGGCTTCCAGCTTCACTTGAGGAGTGGGCAGCAGGGGTTATACCCTCATTTTCCTTCCCCAGACCCAGCATTATTTCCTTGCAACTAGGGGCCTGTGAAGTAGTAGGTGCATCAGGAATATGAAATAAGATGGCCTCTTTAGTATCACAATTGGCAGTAAGCATTTTCCACAGCTCTGATTTTAGCAGATGCATGACCCAACCAAACTTGTCAGGAGTGAGGAGAAGATGGATTATGAAGTTAAACCAACTTACAGGTATGTCAATTTTGAATGTATTTACTTCTCCCTGAGTTGCTGGAGCAAAGTGCTGAATCCACAGGTCCAAACCTTCCTCAGAAATCAAATGGGCACCATCAATAATATCCAAGGCATGATTTTGAACTAATTCATGAATATCAAGTAAACTGGGAGAGTTAACTAAAGAGAATCTCTCCATACCTTTACTTTGCCCAGCATTGAAAGTGCCAACTTGAACAATGGGGACATTTGCTTTGCCCTTTAAGTCAACTGTGGGCACAAAGCCCTGTGATTCACCTTGCATATCATCTACAGCCACATTGTCTTTGCCAATAGGATCAGCCATGAGCTGAGTATCAGATGCAGCATTGACCTCATGTATCTGAACATGGGCTTCTTCTGTAGCAGAAGCAGCAATAGGGACATTCTGAACAAGAGGCCCATCTGGCCCTGGATTTTCATCAGCAACTGCAAGTGTTTCTTCAGCAATGGGGACTGCAGCTTGTCCAACAATTTCCACAGGATGGGCCACATGCAAAGCCTCCTAATCAGGCAAAGGGGCCCCCACTACTAACTGATGTTCAAAGCCAGCCAGATTCTCATTGTGTTGCACAGGGTCATCCTCCTCCCCAACTGCTTGATAAGCAATAAGAATGTTCTGCAAACCCATGCCCAGAGGGTTGATTTGAGCAGCTTGATTAACCTCCTCACTGGCAGTGTGAGTGTTAGACCAAATACCATCAGGCAGAGAAACTGTGGTGGTGATGCTGCTATTGGGAGCACCATCCTCCTGCAAGACTGGCATCTCCATCTGCTGTTGGGGTGGTTGTGGCTGTGGAATGTTAACCTGAGGGAAAGCCCAGTGGCCCTGCTCGTCCTGCTCTTCCCATGCATCCCAATCATCCTGTTGTGCAGGCTCATTATGAATTGGAGCAGGGTGAAAACCTGGGAAATCGTTGGCATGTTGAGGAATTGGGTGTGGATCAACTCCAGGTGGTGGAATAGGATCTTCGTCCGCAGGTCCACCTCCAAGCATTTCTTCTAACAAAACCTCAACAAAACTAGTCCATGACTCTTCCTCAAAGCACTCTCCTTCTGACCACCTGATGCTTTTTGGTATATCAATGAGTTCAGTAACTCTGGCCTTCACCAGGATTTTTCCACGGAGAGCATCCTCCTTTTCCCAACTAATAATTCTTCCCCACTTGGCAATGGCGGCTGCAATGTCTTCATTATTGCAGTAATCAGAAGGGACACCCACAAACAAAAGCCAGCAAGTTCTATTGAAATGCAACCTGCGCCAGTTCCTGCCTTTGTTGTGTGGAGTGAAAGTAATAAAAACGTCTCCGAAAGGATGCGGACTCTGCCTGATGAGACGATCTCTATCTCTAACATGTCGAAACTGAACATAGGCCTCCCCAAAAGGACATGGCTGGATTTCTCTGAATCCTACCTCCTCATCACCTTGCAAGAACTCCTCAAGAACATCTCTAACATTAGGGAAAAATACCTCGTATGGATGTGGATGGATGGTTGCAATCGCCCAGTCCTCGTGCCTTCTTGGTCTGTGCGCAAGATTGCCCTCGAAACCCCAGTACGCCCCTCCACCTCGAAAATCTGGAACCCATGAGGAACGAAAGGAACTGGGTCGATGGGGATGTTGGCCATTGTCGAAGCCAAAGCTTCCGACGAGCGAAGCACCAATGCCTGTTCCGCCGATGCTGAGGAAGACGGCGAGCTTGCCGAGGCAGGAACAGTGGAGGGAGCAGAGTTGGTAAGAACAGAGGAATGCGAGGAGGCAGCTTGCGGTCTTGGTTGGAAATTTGGAAATAGGTCCTTGACCAGCTTCTTAAATGACGAGACCTGCCTAATCGGCTGAGCTGGGCCGTTACATTTGAACCAGGCCTCCACCACACCATCAGCCCAGGCCTCCTCAGGTGGGCTCAGGAACGAGTCGAACTGTAGAAAAGGCCAGAGCCCAGGCAACTTAGGAACCATGCAGTTACGTGCAACGTGACCTTGACCTCCACATGCAAAACAAACTACATACGTGCGAGGGCCAGAATGTTGAGACATTTGGGGCTGGTTAAGAGACCCATTACACTCAGCGTTAATGGAGGGAGAATTCAAATTTTCCCCTTGATTGACACTGCCTTGAATGTGACCCAATAAACGCTCAAAAACCGAGCAACCGTTTCTAACCACTGTGCTGTAGCTCCAACGATCGCCGGAGTTGTTGGCCACGGCCTTTCCCTTTCTAACCACCAAGGTCCATTCATCATCAAGTTCTTTGTAGAAAGCTTGTTCTTATCTAAACCAATTTGGCCCACCGTAGTTCCACAAACTAAACACAACCTCGAAATTATGTTCAACAATTCTACCACTGTTATAAATCTCAAAGCCAACAGACTTAGAAGCAACCGAGAACTTGAAAGTTCTATCCCTTAAGTGACTAACCCTAAAACCTTGAGCATAACCTCCAAACATGGCCAGGAGAGAGACACTAACCATGTGTACGTCAAGCTTGAAAGTAGCGCGGCAGAAACAAACCACCAAGGTGAATTCTTGTTGACGAAAGCTAGGAGAAAACACCACCGGATGCCAAAACTTGGATCTCATATCTGCTTGAAACTTTCTGCCACGATCAAAGTTGAGGGCAAAAGGAGCCATCTTCAAAGGTGGCTATCGAGACCAGAGTGGCCGCCGACAGGAGAGGTGGCCGTTGGGGCCGGAGTGGCCACCGGCGCAAGATCGCCTTGGAGTCGCCTTGAGGGAGCTACTAGGGGGAGCTCAAATTTTCCTCTCCCACTTGAGCTCGATTGCGTCACCTGCACTGGTATCATCGGCACCTGCAACTGTTTGGAAGTATCTGTGAGTCACGAGGACTCAGCAATCTCACACCCGCGAGATCAAGACTATTTAAGCTTATGGGCAGGGAAAGGTAATGAGGTGGAGTTGTAGCAAGCACTAAGCATATATGGTGGCTAACATACGCAAATAAGAGCGAGAAGATAAGCAATGCAATGGTGAAAGGATCGATATGGTTGACTAGAGGGGGGGTGAATAGGCAACTAACAATTTTTAACTTTTCTTTACCAAATTAAACTTTGCATCAAAGTAGGTTGTCTAGATGTGCAACTAGGTGAGCAACCTATATGATGCAACAACAACGAACATACAAGCAAGCAAGAGAAGTAACACTAATAAGCTTGCACAAGTAAAGGTAAGAGATAACCAAGAGTGGACCCGGTGAAGACGAGGATGTGTTACCGAAGTTCCTTCCTTTTGAGGGGAAGTACGTCTCCGTTAGAGCTGTGTGGAGGCACAATGCTCCCCAAGAAGCCACTAGGGCCACTGTATTCTCCTCACGCCCTCACACAATGCGAGATGCCGTGATTCCACTATTGGTGCCTTTGGAGGCGGCAACCGGACCTTTACAAACAAGGTTGGGGCAATCTCCACAACTTAATCGGAGGCTCCCAACAACACCACGAAGCTTCACCACAATGGACTATGGCTCCGTGGTGACCTCAACCATCTAGGGTGCTCAAACACCCAAGAGTAACAAGATCCGCTAGGGATAGGTGGGGGAATCAAATATCTCTTGGTGGAAGTGTAGATCGGGGCCTTCTCAACCACTCCCGAGCAAATCAACAAGTTGGATTGGCTAGAGAGAGAGATCGGGCGAAAATGGAGCTTGGAGCATTAATGGAGCTTGAGGGAGAAGAGGTAGGTCAACGAAGAAGAAGGGGACCCCTTTTTATAGTGGGGGTAACAAACCAACTGTTACCCCACTAAACAGCCCCGCAGAGGGCGGTACTACCGCAGTGGACAGCGGTACTACCGCTGGAGCCAGCGGTACTACCGCTCCCCCTTATGGTACTACTGCTCCCCCTTATGGTACTACCACCCAGATAGAGATGGCTTGAAGGTAGAGGAGGGACTAGCCCGGCGCGGTACTGCCGGACAGGCCCAGCGCGGTACTGCCGCGGTGGCAGGGCGGTACTACCGCTCTCGAGCGGTACTACTACATCTACTACCGCTGCAGGTGCCGCTCAACCCGACACGAGAAGTGCCCCCCTCGACTCGAGGCGGTAGTGGCCCGGTACCGCAGCGGTACTGCCGCTGAGGACGCACAAGCGGTACTACCGCTGGGCACCGCGGTACTACCGCTGGGGCTAAAGATTGCCCAAACTGCAGGGAAAAAGACCTCCAACGATGCGGGAAGGCCCAGAGGGTGAGAAATGAAAGTGTACATGATGATTGCACCCTAGCCATACCAAAGCGGAACCCCTCTTGATAGTACGGTGACTCCTACGACACTAGTCCACCAACAGGAAACGAAAGAGCTACACCGTCTTGAAAAACACTCCGAGGGAAAAGAAATCGTCTCGAGCCAAAGGATGAATCTCTGAAAAGCTCAAAGCACAAGGTTAGTCCGCAAATATGTTGTCATCAATCACCAAAACTACGTCGAGAGAGATATGCCTTAACAATCTCCCCCTTTTTGGTGGATTGATGACAACCAGGGATTTGCACAGGGAGAAGACATAAAAGTAAGGATACTTAGAACTACAAAATATAGATGGGCTCCCCCTGAATGTGTGCACCTAGTTAGTCATGCCTTTGGAATGCAAGACACACACATCCGGATCAACACTCCCCCTATATTTTATAGTCCAAAAATTCTAAGCACGGGATACATGAGAGCAGGGTATAAAACAGGATAAGCATGCAACTCATAAGATACTACAGTACTGAATAGACATAGATAATAAGGTAAAGATAGGGTAGCATATGTCTCACACCATATGTCTAGAACTTAGGCCCCACTGGCACCAAACCAAACCAAGCAAAAACAACGAGAAAACACAAGACACCACAAACCATAAAGACACACTGGGAACACGAGAACAACACAAATCCCTAAAGTCTCTCCCCCTTTGGCAGCGAGACACCAAAAGGGCAAAGAGCGATGCTACGGCTCCAGGTGATGGCAAGCTGAGGATCTCGAACATCACATCTCAGCATGATCGTCTGCACCTCCGTCGACGGTCGGAAACTGCTCAGCGTCTGAATTGGTCCAAGGGCAATGCTGGTGAATCCATTCCTCCTCTTCGGTGATCTGGCCCTCAAAACCGCTGGCAACGGTCGCACCCAGCTGACACATGAGCTCCTTGTGATGCCCCCTGGCCTGCTTCTCAGCCACATGAGTCATGTACTGACCATGAGACTCCATGCAGAAGAGCTTCTTCATCTTGTGTTTAAGCTTCTTTGCCCAAGAGGGTTCTGCACTAGAAGGCCCAAAGTCCTCATCATGATCATCGGCCCCAGCCCCACCCTCGGTCTCCATGTCAGCAGCAGTAGATGGACCCCCTGGTTTAGGCGCTGGGGTGCCCCAATTGTCCTTCTTCCTCAGATGCTTGATCTCATGAGAAACCAATTCTCCAGTTTCCAACATCTTCTTGGGACAGACACGTGCCCAGGCCTTCTCAATGAGCCTCATGATGAATGGACCATAGATCGGGCACTTGCGCTCAGAAACGGTAGAGAAAAGTTCAGACCACATAACATGATAAATGTCTAGGCACTCTCCAGTGTTTGCTTCCTTCTCATGCTGGCAGAATAGAAGCATGTCCATGAGATAGGAGTGGACCATATCCAGATTCCCGATGCGAGGGAAGAGAGTCTCTCGAAAGACACGATAAAGGATGTCTAGAAAGGCAGACAACTCATAGGTTTCCTTCTTAGTCACAGGGTGAACCTTCACAGTACAGTAGGGCCAGAGGGCTTGCTTGTGAGTGGAGGTAGCATTGTGGTGAGGGCGGAAAATGACTGGAGTCTCAAGCCCTTGATCTTCCACCTCAAGTAACTCCATGAAGGCCTGCCACTTGATGGAAAGCAACTTGCCACTAGTCATCCAAGTCAGAGTCCTGTCGACATCAGTTCCAAGATGAACGGTAGCAAAGAATTGAGCCGCCAAATCTGCATCAAAATCCTTGTTGAACTGCATGATTCTGAGAATGTTCAGCTGAGAACACAACTGAAGGGCTTTGCCAAAGTACTCAGGGTCCTTCTCCATAGCATCTGTGTTGATGGAGCGTACATCAACATAGAGATTCTTATTAGCCTTGATCACATCAAAATAGATGGAAAACTGAAAGCGGTTCTGTCGGTGGGAAAGACACCTATGGGATCACAAGAACCCCTACTATGGTTGCGGGGCGCGGGGTCGTGAGAAGAGCGGATCAAATAGATAGCACATGGTTCATTTATCCAGGTTCGGGCCGCGGGGATGCGTAAAACCCTACTCCTGCTTTGGTGGATTGTATATCTGTGTTCTTGAGCTAGCTATGGGGCGTGAGGAGCTCCAAAAAGCTGAATCCTCCTCCTGGTCGCCTCAGGCCTCCATTTATAGGAAAGGGGGTGCCATAGTAGCACCAGGAGGTGGAAAGGGGAACAGTGATGTGAGGTTATCCCTCGCATTACATGACACGGCGCATTTAATGCGTCTTGCCCAGGTGTCCTTGCTTTATCGGGGATGGGGGAGAGCCCTGTCTCATCCGTCGCCGCTCCCTCTCACGTCGACACGTGCCCTGGCCAGCGGCGCCCGCGGTGCCATGTAGGCAGGCAGGCAGCTGAGGTGGCGCAGTGGTGGGTCTCCATGAAGATCTGCATGCCGCCACGCAGGTGCCTGCCCAGCTGGTTGGGTTGGCAGCTGCATGCAAATGGCGGTGGAGGTTTGACTGGCGTGGGCCTGATGGTGGCCCAACGGGTGTTCTTGGCAAGGGCCTTGCCGGGGCCCCGGCAAGGGTCTTGCCGTGGCGCCTTCTATCATCCCCGGCAAGGCTCTTGCCGGGGGCCTTGTGGTCCTCCTTGGCTGGGATCCCTCCAAGGATCATCATCTTCTGAAGGGTGTATCTGATCTCGAATGTCTTCACAAAGATCTGCATGCCACCACGGGGATGTCTCCCGAATCCTTGCCCCATGGGGGCAGTGGACTCAAGGGTGACTCACTCCGTAGGTGTGGGGCGAGCTGCCATGGCAAGGGTCTTGCCGGGTTTGCTAAAACCGCCTCCCGGCAAGGATCTTGCCGGGGGGTCCGCTTCGTCCCCTTTGCTCTTTGTGGTCTTGGTCTTGGCGTCGTTCTGCTTCTCCTAAGCTTCGGCCTTACCTTGGCTCACCTCCCTTGCCTTGCTCAGTGTGGTGGTGCATGTGGCTCAGATTGCCCGTGCACAGTTATAGGGGTACAAAAAGTGTACCCCTCTTTTTGTACACCGACAGGAGCCCCCGGGCCTGGGCCACACGTAAGCGCAATCGCGTCGTTGGGCTAGGCCCAAAAACAGTGTGTGGGCAGGCGGGGTGGTTTTTATTGCGGTAAGTCTCTTCACGCGCTGCGCTTCCCATGCTTCCCGCGCGTGGCGCGGCGTGGGGAGGCGTGTGTGACGTGGGCAGCATGCGTGGGGTTGCTTCCCGCGGGCATGCGTCACATCACAGTTAATGTGAAAGGAGGCGGCCCGCGTTTCCCCCATAAGAAGGAAAAACCGTGGGCGCGCTGCTCACTTTCTCCTCTTCCCTCGTGCCTTTTCTGATCTCAGATCCGCCGTTCCCTTTCTTCCTTCCTTCCTAAGCTTTCGCTGTCGCCCGCCGCCGCTCCTTTGCCATCCACCTTCCTCGGCCCTCTGAACTTCTTGGTCGCCATGGCTCCTGAATTCGCCAAGGGCAAGGGGGTGGCTAAGGGCGCCGGGACGGTGGAGCCGCCGGAGAGCGCGCTGTCGGGGGACCGGACGAAGTCTGCCTTCTTCTTCCCCTCGACGGTTGATGTTCAAGAGCTCCGGGCCTCCTTCAAGCTCCTATGGGGAGTGAAGACGGGGGGAGAGGATTCGGGACACCCGGCGACGCGCATCATTCCTGCTGCTTGCGCTGATCCTGCCTCAAATCGGTACCCCTTCTTCGTTGATTACTTTTCTTGCGGGTTATGCCCTCCTTTCTCCGATTTCTTCTGCGACGTTATGCGCACCTTTGGCTTTCGCCTCTTGGATTTTACTCCGAATGCGGTGGCGTGCACGGCTTTCTTCGTGCATCTTTGCGAAGGCTTTGCCGGGGTGCAGCCCAACATGGCGCTCTTCCGCCATTACTTCTTCCCTCGAATCCAGTTGGGAGGAGCCGTCTCCGGTTGCGTTACCTGGATCCCAAGATCCAAGGGGGCGTACCCGGACGGTGCCGTGAAGGAGAGGTGGGAGGAATGGCGTGGCCGGTGGTGCTGGATTGAAGATGAAAACCCGCCGGAATTCTGCAAGGTCCGCCGAGTGCCGCCGGTCCGCGGCAGCGATTGGAGCGATGTCGACGCCGCCGATGGGAGGCTCACCGTCGCCGCCACCAGGATTCTCCGGCTCACCCAGGCCGGACTCACCCTTGAGATGATCGGGGCGGACTTCATTCGCCGCCAGATCGCCCCATTGCACAGCAAGGGGAGGCCAGCTTGGCTCTTCACGAACCCGGCTGACATTATGCGACTCCGCCCCGGCCTCGATCACAACTTCACAATGCTGGCGCATGCCCACTTCTGCCAGCCGCTTTTCCAGCTTGATGTGTGTCACGATGGCGAGGTCGAGCGGATCGGCAAGGCCGCGAGGGCTGCCGCAAAGGTTGGCAAAGCCCTCAAGGGGCCATTTTTCAAGCTGCCAGCGGGGGTGGTCCCATTGTGCAACAATTCGCGTCGGTCCAAGATCATCGCCATGATGCCGAACTGTAATGCGCACGGCCCTGTCCCGAGCTGGAAGGAGCTGAAGGTCGAGGATGTGCAGCAATTCTTCGACACCCGGATCGAGGTGTACATCAATGCCGATGTCGAGCGGTGGCTTATCATGGACACCACCCAGGCAGAGCTGGACTACATCACCACTAGGGAGAGGGAGGCACAGCTTGCCATGGAGGCCAGCAGCGCCGGGGGTGTGGAGGACATGGCCGCAACGGCGGCGGAGGAAGAGGAGCTCTCCCGGTGGGCGGCAGCCTCCAGGGAGCTCAGCAGCGCCAACACTGGATCTCCGCTCGTCGAAGACGCGGCCGACGAGTCGTCGGGGGAGGAGGAGGACGCGGCGGCGGGCTCGACGCCAACCAGGGGAAGAGGGCGAGTCCCGTGGCGGGCTGGCTCCGGTGAGCCGGTCCGGCCCGGCAGGGCTGCACAGCCTCAATTGACCCTAGAGGGGTCTGGGCGCCACACGAGGGCCACGGCAGCCAAGAGGCTGACGAAGGCCGCTGAGAAGAAGAAGACAACAGCCCCTTCCTCATTCATGCACGCACAAACCCTGCCGCCTCCTTCGCCTCCTCCGGCAGGCGTCGACTCGGATGATGATGCGGAGCTCCCTTTTGATCTCGGGCCTCTCAGCCCGGAGAGGAAAAGGAAACTGGTGGAAGAGGAGGAGACGAATGACGAGTAAGTTCCCTGTTCCTTACTGTCATTTCTATTTCCTTGAATTGGGTCGCTTGTCTTGATCCATTTTTGCTTCCGTAGGGAGACAGAGACGTTGGCCCAGAGGGTGAAGAGGGCGAGGACCTCGGCGAGCAGCCAGCCCCCGACTGGGGCTTCAAAGACACCACTGGTGGTGCTGAGCAGCCCGGACAGCAGCCCTCGGTGCAGCCCCCAGCGTAAGTTCGTCACCCTCTTCTTACTCGACATGTGGTAGGTGCTCGATGCCATGATGCTGACCTTGCCGGGTTTGCAGGAGGGGAGCGGCAGCAGGAGGAGCCACAGAGGGCTACTCCTAACACACCACCCCCATCGACTACGCCGCCGTGGGGGGCGTCCCCGGCAAGGGCATCAGGCACGGAGCCCACACCCATGGAGGAAGAGGGGAACTTGGGCGCTGGTGGCTCTGCCATGGCGCCAAATGCTGGCAGAGAGGGGACTTCTGCTTCACAGCCTGGCACTAGTGAGTCGCCTGTCATTTGTCTCTGTTTTTCCCTTATTCTTTTCTTGGCTTCATTGCTCCCATTGCTGCCCAGGCCCTCCTTCAACAGGTATGGAGGACGTGGATACCGTTGCTGGGAACATTGCTGAGGAGGCCGCCAAGGATGCTGCCGAGGACACCGCGGCGGGGGCCGCCAAGGCGACCGGCGAGGCTTCTGCCGAGGGCACCAGCGGTGGACCTGCCGGTGAGGCCGGCAAGGCCGCCACCAAGGAAGAGGTGGTGGGTGACCAGCCTCCCTCCTCCTCAACCTCGGGCCCCGGCAGGTATCTGAAGGTGGGCGACGATCTCTTCGTCCACCTCCCAGGGGCGTCAAGTTGGGGGCCCGCCGAAGGGGAAGTTTTCGACGGCGAGGTGCTTGCCGCCACCGGGCTCAAGGTGGTTGATGAGCCGGGCGTCGGTGGCGACGGTTCTCCAGAAGAGCAGCTTTTCCGTGCCATGGGGGCCAATTTCCGGAAGCTCCAAGTGCTCTACCGTGCTCGCCTGGACAAGGTCAAGTCCAGAATGGCAACGATGGACAACACGGAGGTGGACTTCAAGGCACGCATTGCCGAGACGCAGACCTGGTTCCACCAGGCTCGCGAGGAGCAGAGGGCCTTTCAGGAGAAATTGGCCGAGCGCGATGTGGAGCTCACCATGAAGATGGCCGACATCGAGAAGGCCCAGGAAAAGGCGACGAACTTGGCTGCCGCGGCCGAGGCCGCCCGGAACCAGCATCAAGCCACCTTGAATTCCCAGGAAGAGGACCTCAACGCGCGTGAGGCGAAGCTTGCCGCAGCGCTCCGTGGTAAGGATGAGGAGCTCGAGGCCCTTGTCGCGCGGCGGACTTGCGAGCTGGAGCAAAGGCACAAGGAGGCACTCGATGCCCAGGCTCTGGCCCATGCCGGCAAGGTAAGGGAGTTGGAGGTGGCGCAGGACGAGTTGAAGGAGCAGGCCCTCAAGCTGTCCAACGAGAAGAGCACGCTCAACATCGCCTTGGTGGAGGCGCAAGGAGCGTTCATCAGCGGGGCTGGGGAGCTCTCCGAAGCGCAAAACTCCGTCAGAGACCTCAAGCTGAAGCTGGAGGATCTCGAGAAGATGTTGTCGGAGAGCAGGGCTCGGGAGGAGACCTTGACCAGGAGCCTGGAAGAGGAGAAGCAGCTGCGGGTGAACGAGGCCACCTCCCACCAGGATTATGTGGCGGGCGAGAACAGATGGATCAACCGTCTGGAGGAGGTCGCCGGCGGGGTCACCTCGCAGTTGGCCACCATGGGGATGCCACACGTGAGGTACGCCCCTGAGCGCTGCGGGAACGTCAACACCAAGTTGACCCTGTTCTTTGAGGGCGTCCTCGGAGCCTTGGCGTATCTTCACTCCAACAGGACATCCATGCTGGCCGAGGAGGCCCGGCGACTTTGCCGGAGGGTCGTGACCAAGGTCCTCACCAAGACGGCGTACTGGAATCCCGATCTTGACTTCGCGGCCGCGATGAAGAGCTTGCCGGATGGTGCTGACCTCACGGTGCTCAAGGAGCGCATCAAGCCCATCACCGACTGCATCGACGAAATCAAGAGGGTGGAAGGCCAGCGCTGGGATTAGGCATCCCATTCTTCTTCTCCGCTGTGGGCTCCCGACCAAGACAAATTTTATCTTTAGTTCGAACCGCAGCTATGATGTGATGTAATATAACTTTGAAGTACTCTTAATTTTCATGCATGTTATTTCCCCGTTCGATTCCTCTTTGTATGCGTTTCCCTACGTCAATCGGGAAGGCTTGCCGGCGCGGAAGCCCCTAGCGGCGTTTTGGGGACGGATCCCCATGGCCAGCCGGGTACGCGTGCTGCCGGACGAGCCACCTTTCCGTTCTGAACACGGCCGCTCGAACTGTCGAGCTTGACTCGAGTCAGAATCGGGGGCGTTGCAGATCGCGGAAGGCTACTCTACCATTCTCGACGTAGCCGCTTGAGCTGTTGAGCGGACTCAAAACAGGGCAAGGGCATTAGCAATCGTGGTAGAGCCCCCTGGCGTGCAGGTTTCTCATACAAAGCAAATATCTCCGGGGCGAATAACCTCAAATAAGAAGGGTAGCACAAATAAGGGTTTAGTGCAACTTAGCTTCTATTTGCGATCGCTTGAGTGTCGATCTTCTAGCCTCCTTGCTTCTTCAAGGGTCACGAAGATGAAGGAGTGCCGGGCTAACTGCTAGAGCCGATTCTCAGCATTGCCCCCCCCCCTACCTGGCGCGCCAAAGATGTTGGTGGGAACGACACCTATGGGATCACAAGAATCCCTACTACAGTTGTGGGGCGCGGGGTCGTGAGAAGAGCGGATCAAACATATAGCACACGGTTCGTTTATCCAGGTTCGGGCTGCGGGGATGCGTAAAACCCTACTCCTGCTTTGGTGGATTGTATATCTGTGTTCTTGAGCTAGCTATGGGGCGTGAGGAGCTCCAAAACGCCGAATCCTCCTATTGGTCGCCTCGGGCCTCCTTTTATAGGAAAGGGGGTGCCACAGTAGCACCAGGAGGTGGAAAGGGGAACAGTGATGTGAGGTTATCCGTCGCATTACATGACAAGGCGCATTTAATGCATCTTGCCCAGGTGTCCTTGCTTTATCGGGGACGGGGGAGAGCCCTGTCTCGTCCGTCGCCGCTCCCTCTCGCATCGACACGCGCCCTGGCCAGCGGCACCCGCGGTGCCATGTAGGCAGGCAGGCAGCTGAGGTGGCGCAGTGGTGGGTCTCCACGAAGATCTGCATGCCGCCACGCAGGTGCCTGCCCAGCTGGTTGGGTTGGCAGCTGCATGCGAACGGCGGTGGAGGTTTGGCCCAATGGGTGTTCTTGGCAAGGGCCTTGCCAGGGCCCCGACAAGGGTCTTGCCGTGGCGCCTGCTGTCATCCCCAGCAAGGCTCTTGCCGGGGGCCTTGTGGTCCTCCTTGGCTGGGATCCCGCCAAGGATCATCATCTTTTGAAGGGTGTATCTGATCTCGAATGTCTTCACAAAGATCTGCATGCCACCACGGGGATGTCTCCCGAATCCTTGCCCCATGGGGGCAGTGGACTCAAGGGTGAATCACTCCGTAGGTGTGGGGCGAGCTGCCACGGCAAGGGTCTTGCCGGGTTTGCTAAAACCGCCTCCCGGCAAGGATCTTGCCGGGGGGGCCGCTTCTACCCCTTTGCTCTTTGTGGTCTTGGTCTTGGCATCGTTCTGCTTCTCCTGAGCTTCGGCCTTACCTTGGCTCACCTCCCTTGCCTTGCTCAGTGTGGTGGTGCCCGTGGCTCAGACTGCCCGTGCACAGTTATAGGGGTACAAAAAGTGTACCCCTCTTTTTGTACACCGACAGGTTCCAGAACGGGCAGTTGACCAAAGTGGGATCTTGGTCTTCCTCATAGGGATTGCGGCGATGCTTTGCCCAAAACTCCTTGGCAGTCATCTCAGTCATAGTCTTTCCCTTTGGCTTGTTGGCGGATCTCTTCGACTGCTGAGGTGGCAGTGGAGCACTTGAGGTTGCGCCTGCTGGCAGCGGTTGAGTACTAGAGGAACCACCTGCTGACTCCGAAGTGTGGTAGCACTTTGACATTGCATGACCGGGGGTTGACACGGAGGACTTGCTGCTCAGGATGATCATCACCTGGAACCAAAACACACGACCAGAAGAAACACACGAAAGAAAGAGCATAAGCCACCAAACAAAACAACAAGTATCAAAGCTTGGTAGGAAAAAGATGGAACTGGGCATCCAGCGGTAGTACCGCGACCAAACAGCGGCAGTACCATACGAGCAGTAGTACCGTGACAAACAGCGGCAATACCGCTTGAGCGGTAGTACCGCTTGAGGAGAGCGGTCGTACCGCGCCAAATGGGAAACGGTGGTTCCCTACTACCGTGGTCAGATCCGGCACTACCGGAGATGCCAAATTCAAAAAGAAGCCTACCAAACTTCAATCCACAGTGCCTAGAAGCCATCTCCATCCTACTCAAGCCTTGCCTTGGCCAAAAGACGAGAAGAACAATGCCTATTGCCCCTAAAAACTAGATGCAAGATCTAGGAAAAGAGAGAACGGGAATGGGGGCAATACCGGCATCCATGGCAAGAGGACGAGGTGGGGATCGACTCCACCAGAGGAAACGGAGAGGGACGACACCAAAATGGCGGCCGGCCAGGCCCCTCCTGCAGCGAGAGGATGCAGGAGCAACGAGGAAGACGAGTGGGGGCGAATGGGTATGGGGAGAGGCAACTCCCCCTGCCCCGACATAACCCCCGCCGCCCGCCCCGTAGCGGTAGTACCGCTGGGTGGGCAGTAGTACCGCTTGATGCTTGTCAGTGGTAGTACCGCTCACCCAGCGGTAGTACCGCTCTGCCACAAAAAGGAACGATCAAACCGAGCGGAACACACGAGAGGAAACCGAGACAAAACAAGAACACACACACACACACACAAAACCGACAAAAAGAAAGAAGACACACACCTCTCCAAGAGAGGACGGTGGCCGAGGCCACCTATGTTTGAGTTTAGAGGTATGGCGCCGATAAGATTTTAACCTTGGGCCCATGACCAACACTCATCTTTGAAGCACAAGTACCAAAAAAATGGCTAATGTGAAAGAGTTTGGTTAGTTTATGCATTATGGGGGAGGGAAAGTTCATTGATAGAACAACACCCCCCTATGTCCATGCCTACACCTAAACTAGACAACAAGTTGAGTGTGGTGGGGCGTGCAAGGGTTCAAGTCACGTTGCTCGAATCAATGATATTTAGCTCATGCCTTAACTCGCGAAATCTTGCTTCATCCGAAGGCTTCGTGAAGATATCTGTAAGGTTATCATGAGTGTTGACATAGTTAAGCTCGATCTCCCCTCGCCTAATGTGATCTCGGATGAAATGATACCTAATCTCAATATGTTTTGTCTTGAAGTGTTGCACAGGGTTGAGAGAAATCTTGATGGCACTTTCATTGTCACACGAAAGAGGCACTTTGTCACAAGTGACACCGTAATCACTACAAAAAAAGACACATCCGTGACATTTTGGGCCGAACGAAATTTTTTTCTGTCATACATATGACACTTCTATGATGATAATTGTGACAAAACCCAATATCATCATAGATGTGGTGGGCTCCTACTTCTATGACAAAAAATCATGACAGAAAATGGGCTTTTCGTCCTGGGCAGGCCGGAGACGCAGCTGCATGACATTCTTTGGGCCGTCCATGACGGAAAAAACCGTGGTAGAAGCGAGGGCGAGGAAAATTTCGGGGAGTTCCCGGTTACGGTGGGAGGTCGGGGGCCGAGCGATGCGCACTTCTCTCGTACATGTACGTGCGTGTGTGCGAGGCGTTGGCTCTAACTGAACTCGAGCGAGGCGTTGGGCTCTAACTGAACCCGAGCGATTGCACTGCAGGCTACGCGTTACTGAACCCGAGCGATCGATCGATGGCTGTTAACTGAACCCGATCGAGCGATTCCTTCGCTACTGCTGCTAACTGAAACCGATCGATGCTGCCTCTGGATGAACAGTAAGCGTTGCGGGGGGGTGGATGAACAGGACCCCGTGGTGTTGCCTCTGGATGAATAGGACCCCGATCGATCGAGCCGGTTGGGGCTGGATGAACAGGACCCCGTGGAGGGCTGGATGAACAGGACCACCACGTGGAGGGCAGGATGAACAATAGATGGTGGAGGGCAGGATGAACAGTAGCTCGTGGAGGGGTGGTTGAACAGGAGCCCGTGGAGAGTGCTGGTTGAACAGTAGCCGGTGGAGTAGCGCGCGGTGGAGGCTGGATGAACAGGAGCCCGTGGATGAACAGTCGCAGGTGGAGGCTGGAGGAGGTCGACGGTGGATGAACAGTAGCTCGTGGAGGCTGGAGGGGGTCGACGGTGGAGATGAACAGTATCCCGTGGAGTCCCGTTTTGCGGTACGCCACACCCCTCCCGATGAACAGGACCCCCGTTTCGACCGTAGCGCTCCAACACAAGTCTGTTTCGTCCGTTTTGCGGTACGCCACACCCCTCCCAATCAACAGGACCCCCCTTTCGACCGTAAGAGGTCCGTTTCCTCTGTTTTGTGGTACCCCAGACCCCTCCCGATGAACAGGATCCCATTTCGAACGTGGCCGGTTGAACACAAGGTTGTTTCCTCCGTTCTGCGGCACGCCAAGCCTCGTTTCCATCACCTATTCCGTCCAAGCCCTCCCGATGAACACGACGCATTCCGTTGCCTCCCCATGAACATGATGCATTCTGTTGCCTCCCCATGAACACGACGACGAAGCTGTTTCTCCGTTCTGACCCAGCCATGTACACGAGCCCTGGCCATACGTATACGCGAGTAGGCGTTCGAGACCCCGCCCGTATGTACACATACATGGCCGTATTTTCTTTCTTGCACCCTGGCCGCTGTACGTATGTGTACATGCTACGTGCGCGCCTCTACATCGACCAGTATATATGTACGCACACGTTCGCGACCAGAATGACAACGCTACGTACGCTTCGACCAGGTGGGTCCCGACTGTCAGGCACTTCCTTGCATGCGAAGATGTAGCTGGTGGGTCCCAGCAGTCAGGGGCAAACGTTTTTTCGCGAAATACGGTAGCCCATCCGGTGGGTCCCCGCTGTCAGGTGGAGGAATAATTATTTTGCGCGTAATAAGGAGGCACTTCCTTGCTGCGGCTGTGGACCCAGCTGTCAGCGTCTCCACGCATAGTACTCTTCCGATGGAAGTCGGTCGTTGACCACATTGACTACGCCGCGCCGAGAGAACCACGGCGGTGGACGACAGCGAGGCCTAGGAAGGGGACGATGCGGAGCCGGGGAAGACGCGGTAGTGGAAGCCCGCGCGGAGAGGAGTACGAGGGTTCACTCGTTCGGCTGCGGTGTGAGGCTGCCGTCGCCGCAGGGCCTGGCCAGCGGTGGGAATAGTAGGGGGCGGTGAGGCCTCCGCGGCAGCACAGCCGGCCAGGGAGGCAGGAGCATGCGGCACGACCGGCGCTGCTTTGGGCGGCTGGAGCAAGAAGACCAAAGGTTGAAGAAGCACTACGGTCGTTGGATGGACATCGTATGGTCACTGGAGCTAGAATCGTTCATATTGACTAAGTTGACAAAGCCCTTCGTCCCGTCAACTTAGTAGGCCCACAAGTCAGCCTCCCACCAAGGTGGGTCCCAGCTAGCGGGGGGAGTATTCATTTTTTTGTGCATAATAAGGAGGCACTTCCGGTGGGTCCGAGCTGACAGCGGGGGGAACGTTTTCTTTGCGAAATATGGTGGCCCGTCCGATGGGTCCCAGCAGTCAGGGGGAAATGATTTTTTTTGCAAAATACTAGTGGCCCGTCTGGTGGGTCCCCACTGTCAGGTGAAGGAATAATTATTTTCCGCGTAATAAGGAGGCACTTCCTTGCGGCTGTCGTGGACCCAGCTGTCAGCCTCTCCATGTACAGTACTCTTCCAATGGAAGTCGGTCGTTGACCACATTGACCACGCTGCGCCGAGAGCACCACGGCGGTGGAAGACAGCGAGGCATGGGAAGGGGACAACACGGCAGTGGATGCCCACGCGGAGAGGAGTACGAGCGTTCACCGGTTCGGCTGCGGTATGAGGCTGTCGTCGCCACAGAATAACGGGGGGTGTGGGTGAGTAGAGGGGTGCCCTTGCCAGCGGTGGGAGTAGTAGGGGGCGCTGAGGCCTGTGCGGTAGCACAGCCGGCCACGGGAGGCGGGAGTAGGCGGTCCCGCCGGCGCTGCTTTGGCGGCTGGAGCAAGAAGATCAGAGATTGAAGAAACACGACAGCCGTTGGATTGACATCCAATGGTTACGTCTGCTAGAATCGTTTGTTGATGTATATAATAACTAAAAAAATCTTGCATACGCGTCAACTAAACAGGCCCACAAGTCAGACCACTCCCTCTTTTTTTAATAATTTATATATAGCTCATGGCAACTTCTTATGCAATTTATTGCAGTCATTTTTTTGGTTGGCCGGGGCCAATTTCGCATATTTCTGTGGGTTCCAAACTATTTTTAATACCGAAATGTCCAGCCAGATTTAAAGTACTTTGAAGATATATTTAAATTAGGTTAATCCCAGTGAAATAGGAATCTGAAAATGTAATAAAATTCAGAAATTATAAAGTAATTGCCAATTTGTCATCTGTTTTTATATTTACAACCCAGTTCATATTACTTTCAAGATTTGAAGGTGTCTTGAAAGAGTTGCATCCCATCAGGGCGTAGAAAAATAAGTAGGTCTGGATTGGGTATTCTTCAGAAAAAATAAACTAGGCTCGTTTTCACAAAGAAAAAATAGCTGGGATGGTCACATGGTGAACATAAAATATAAGCCTGGGCTAGACGGGCCACAGCCCAGTTCAAACCCTACTCCGTCTCAACAATACCAAACAAAAAAATATTGCTTGAGTAGCTATGTCCCAGGTGTCAGCCGATCTTGTGCTGTTCTCTTGTCTATTGACTATATACGCTCACAATGTCGTGGGTCCCAGATGTCAGGAAAACACTAGGAGGAAGCATTTTATTTTTCCATACGCTGACGTGGTGTACCCCTACTGTCATCCTCTCCATGTACTTCTGCCGATTCCTGTTGTTTGTTGAACATGTTGACAACGCAAGAGGGCGGCACCGCGGCGAGCGCACCAAAGCGCGCGGAGGACGTCGGCGTTAACGATTTAGGAGACGGTGGGGCGGCGATGCGTGCGCCGAGGCGTAGCTAGCCGTGGGAGGCGGAAGCAGGCGGCCCCGCCGGCGCTGGTTTGGTTTTGGCGGCTGGAGGAAGACAGGACTAAAGAAACACGACAGACTGTAAAAGCAGCAGAAGTACTTAACAACCTTAACTAAAACCAGCAGGGGCACTTAACAACCAAAGCTGAAAGCAGTATGAGTACTTATACAGGTTCAACCGTACAAAGCACGCCTCGAACAGTGCTACTTTGCCTACAGTTAACCAAGGGTGAGGCCGCCAAGCCCCGGGACAAGGCCCAGGCGCCACCCCGCACATCCACAACCTTCTGAAAGCGGCTTCATCTCGCAACGTGGTCAATAAACAGGATATTCGCTTTAGAGCCATGGAAAATCATGAACATAATCTTCTGTCCTATTCTCCAAGATGGACGGGCCTTCATTATTTGAGACCACCCATGAATAAGTATCTTTTCACCTCCAAGGGGAATTGAGTAGGTCGACATAAACATCATGTTGTGACCAAGCGCAAGCCTGACCCGACCATGGTCAGGCATCTGTATAGGAACAATAGAACTCGACAGTTCCTGTTTCAAGAAGATCACAGCTGTAAAACTGTGTATAAGCAATAGTTTATGAACAACATATATAACAGAAAACAGCTCATACCATAAGTTTCTCGACACAGTTGGACCTGTTCAACGAGTGCAGCAGTGGCACACATATCCCACGTGGCCTTCCACCATTGAAACGCCCCACAAGGACCTCAAGACAATCAATAAAGTGTACGAACTTGTGGATGTCAATCCAGTCAACTTCAGTGCCATTAGTAACAGCCGAGTTATTACAGAGTAACAAACGAGCAGATTGCTTAACTCTGAAAAAACCTACACGTGCCACCAATTATAAGAAACTATTAGTTAGAAGTAGCATCTTCGTGAGAGATTCGTTGCTACTTCTAAAGTTAAATTGTGATTAGTTAGACAGAATAGGTGGATTAAGAAGTAATCGAGGCAACAAGCAAGAACCAGATACAAAACTAACATGGATGAACAATTGGAACGACGTCGGGGTGGAAGATCGCAGTGAAGATGAGACCAGGTTCTGCTATTTCCATCAACATTCGTGCGCCAACTTTCAGTCTGTAACACTTGAGAAAGTTTATCCAAGTTCATCCATAAAAAAGCAGTGATCTTCTTGGTTCATGAACCCAACTCGGAACTTATATCCATGGCTTGTCTTCACTGTGACCATTAAACTAGTGTATTCAGTTATGGCAAGGCCGAGCATCTTGAGTACATGTGTTCTGGCAGAGCAAATAATACACTGCAGGAAAAATAATATGAGAACACAGCATGTTCAAAAAAAAACCACCCTCTCGGATAGAAAAGAGGATTCTAGGAACATACTGTGCATGTTTCAAATGTTGTGTTAGGATGAGAAGGAACAAGTGTGGCGTCTCGCCAAGGGCGCAGAAACCTGTAGGGTACTCGCACTTTGGGCACTGCAAATGAAACACACTAGATTTAGTAGGAAGAAAAATGCATCAATAGCGGCGCCTGCCATCCTAGGATTACCTGCGACCAAGGGACTTGTGTTTATCAGGGATGGATGAAGAATTCATTCCTGGTTCTCCATGAGAAAACCCTATGCAATTGCCGAGAGGGGGTTTTCTATGAACAAGCAGACGAGGGAGAAGGGGATTCAGGCCCAGTGAAATATTGCCGCTTCGTCCGTCCAGCTTACTGCTAAAGCTGGAAAGGGGGGTTGTGATTTGACGGCTTATTGGGCATTACTGCGGCTCTACGACTGGGGTGTGTCTAACGTGAAGTTGTGCACTCTAATTTGTGCATATGGCACGTGGACCCCGTTGTCGGTTGCCCCACATATCAGCGAAAGGAAGTAGAAAGACAGGAGTAACTAGTTACAAATAAATATATTTTTTGACAGAGAGATACTCCCTCTATAAAGAAATATACAAATCTTTTATATCACAGGCTCACCTTGCCGAGAAATATACTCCCTCTGCAAAGCACGAGCATTATGGGGGTTCAGCTTTTTTTATGGGGGTTCAGCTGAGAATATAATACTCAGATAGGCTCACGGTTCTGGATTTTGGGCCGCAGGCCGAACCTGCATGTTTGGGGGCCCATGTGTTCTACCTCAGCGCTTTTCATATTGCAAGCGATCGGTACGACGCTGGTTTTAGATGTTGTCGCAAGGCGAATACACAAAATTGAATAAAGCACGGCAGCTGTTGGAATGAAATCGAACGACAGTTCCTAACCAGCAATCAGAGTTGCAATTCTATCAATGATATACCATGTGATAAATAATACTGTCGTACTACTTATACACACAAGACACTTGTTTCACCATGCCAGATTATTACACCAAAATCTCTCAGAGGATAGATCAATTCGGCAGTTGCGTGCTGCTACTGAAGAATTTCAAAGTTGATTTGTACCAGCTCTCCTTGCCGAGAAAGTTCGATTTTGACATCATCCCCTACTGCAAGATATGATTTAGATTTGAACCTTGACCATCCTTTAGCATCAATCATCATGCGACCATCCTTTGTACTTACGGTATATTGAGCAGGTTCATTCACACCAAGGCTGCGCATGGTAAGAGAAACTTGGCCGCGGTCGCCCGGATTGTTGAACGACTCCCTCGTTGCTCTAGAAATTCTCTGTTTGCAAACAAGAAGACATACCCAAACAGTTAGATCAACATAGTGAATCATGTGAAACAACATGGAAAGAAAAAAGAACGAAGCACTTGGGAGGCCAATGCTTACCAAGAAGGTGGACATGTCAGTTTTTGTAAGGACTTTGGTATATGATGTGCAAACTGAAGCCCAGTCTGTTGCCGGTGCAACTGCACGGGCTGGAGCAGATGCAAGTGCAAGTGTTGGTGCAGGTGTCGAAGCCGCTGCTGCTGCCGGAGATGGTGCTCCTTGTAGAACTGGTGCCGGTGTCGGAGCAGGTGCCAGTGTCGATGCCCGATCCTCCGGTAGATCAGACTGATCCGCTAACGCGGTTGGTGCCCAATCCTCAGCTGGATCAGACTGAGCTGCTGCCGCTGTCAGTGCTAGAGCAACTGCCGGTGCTCGATATATGCGAGACAGCGGCGATCGTGTCTGGTCTGCTATGATCAGCTTTCTAACTTCACTAGGATCCGTGACCGTGATCCAGTCTTTTTCTTCATTTCTTTTAAACGCGAGAAGGACTAATTGTGGCGTTTTTGTTAAACCAAACTACAGTTCATCATAGGGATTCAGCTTGTACTCAGACAACAGACTGATCCAATTTTTTCTAGTAATATAAGTGATGGACAGTGCCTTCATTACTGACACGACATAAGAAGTGAAACCTGCAAAAATAGCCATCGTAGAGCAAACCAAATGGTTTATTCTGTGATGAATGTCACATGGCAAAACCTGCATAATAAAATTGCAGGAAAAGAAAGAAAACATGACATTAAATCAATAAGATTTAGACAGTAAATCAATAAGATTTACTTGATGTGACACGAGTGAATCCTTACTAGGAAATCACTATGTTGAAGTACTAAACAGAAGATTGACCGTCCAACTACGCGTGGCATGCAGGGGCCCCGCCTACTCCCACAAGGAGGACAGTCCAAAGGTCGTGACAAATCGTATGGACCGAACATCCATGGGGCTGGAAATCCTAGTGGGTGCGATAAGCCCTGCAATGCATACAGATATTGGAGTGTAACCATAATTGATAGACCGTCCTCACAAAAAATATGATATGGATACTTCAAAATATACATACTGAATTGAGTGGACAGACATTAACATAGACCGTTCTCAAGATTGACCACACACCAAAAGCGGCAGTACTAATAAACAATAAAGGGTTCACAAACACAAATCAAGTACTGAACAATAGTACTTACTACAGACAAGCAAAGTTGCACTAACTAAACTCTGCATACTATTTTTTGCCACCGACCTACGGGATGAACACCACATAACTGACTAGGCCATGGACTTCGTGTGAGATGTCTACATGCACCATCACCATCTTGTCAACCTTGGAGAACCTAACAGAGTGGTCTTTCCACTCATAAACATGATGATGAAGATAGGCCGCATCAGATTTTTTGGGAAGCTTTACAAGAACCACACCCTTCGAATCGAAGGCACATCCAGGAAATTGTCATGGTCAAGTACAGCCTCGAGAACACGCCTGACAACAATGCTATAGGAAAACACTAGTTCAGGACACGTGGCGACAAGGACACAGCAGCTGGATAGTTCAGCAGTAGAACTCATCATTAGGTCTTCCAGTTCACACGGCATGACTTTGAGAACTTCATCTCCACCGCGGACCTGGTTCTAATTCAAACAGAAACCATATTGTATTACTACCTCCGTTCAAAAATATAAGATGATTTTCGATATTATACTCCATATATGACTACATATACGCACAGAAATGAGTGAACAAAGACACTAGAACATGTCTTCAAAGGCATGAGAGCAGAGGGATTACATGCAATATCCATAACATAAGTTACTGAGGCAAATATACCCTCTTAAAAGGTAGCATTGATGTTCATAAAGTACTCCCTCCATCCCAAAATTCTTGTCTTAGATTTTTCTAGATACGGATGTATCAAGTCACATTTTAGTATTAGATACATCCATATCTAGACAAATCTAAGACAAGAAATTTGGGACAGAGGGAGTAGTTGAAAGTAATCTATAAGAAATCAGTGTCAACCTCTCGCATGTTTTGGTCAAAAGAGGAATTTAGAACCGTCATTTGGCACACAAAAATCACATGCAAGATCACCCGGAAAGTTGTACTACTAGTACTAGTACTGCGTGTTAGATGAAAAAACACGATCAAGATCGAGAAAAAGATCGTCAAGAAGAGATACTACCTGGACTTGCTTAATGAGGGATCCCGGAGAGGGGGACTTGGATAGGGCGATGGCTTTGAGCTTGTCTGTGGTAGTCTCGCGGGGTGCTTGCGCTTCTTCGTACCATGAGCCTCGACGGTTTTAGCCTGAGCCATAGACATCACTTCGGCTAGTGCTCCAGCGTACATCAAGAGACTGTCAAATAGAAATAAAAGAAAAGAAACCATCATCACAAACCCAAAATAAGAAAAGAGAGGGAGTTATAGGATCAGTCTCGGGGTTGCAAGACCGGGCCTTGGCCAGAATCAACACCATTGATGCGCTCACCTTTCCTTCTTTGGGAGAGAATAACAATGGCAGAAGCGGGTCGTGGTTTTCTTGAAGAAATGAGGAACAAGATGAGGAAAAAGCGAGGGTTGGGTAGAGAGGAAGCTGAGAGAGAAGAGTGAAATGATGGTTACTTCGTCCGTCCAACTTACTGCTAGAAAGGAGGGGGTTTTGTGATTTGACGGCTCATTGGGCATTACTGCGGCGCTTCGATCGGGGTAGTCTACCTTCACTCTACTACGGAGTAATTTAGTGCATGGCTAGTGGACCCCGATGCTGGCTGTACCACACGTCGGCGAAAGTGAGTAATTTCATGCATGGCTGGAGGAGGATCCGCATGGTAGAGCATGTCTACTATTTTTCAGAAGAAAAAAATGATTACAGCAAGCGTTTCCACTCTTACGACGGAGGAGTGCGAAACACGGCAACCACTTGAACATACACAGTGCTCCTACTACTAGGCATGTGCAGTGGTTCATACGTCAGTACTACACAATCTTGTTGCTAGTGTAGTAAGATATGACGATAACAAATGATGTTGTGCGCATGTCAACTACTCCTATATGTAACATAGTACCGCTTTTTCGACTGTCCGGTCGAGAATGAATGGTGAGATCAATGTTAACAGAACTAGGTCCATAGCGCACGGAGAGTACGGTGCTACAGTACTCCACGAAACATGAACCATATGAAGCACGAATAGTGTTAGGCAGGGTGTATGAAGGGTGCATAGGATGGGAGCAAAAGTTCCCTTCTCGACCCACTTTTGGGTGTTTGGCAAAGTGCATGAAGGGTGGATGAGTCCACACTAGTAGGTTGACAAAAATACACGAAGAGGAAACAACTATATTGAGATGAGAGTGCAACCAAACACACCCACACGCTTTGTGCTACAGTGACTGATTTGCACCGTCTGAGTTTGATCCAACGGTCATGGTGCGCCGAGACATGGACATGCCCATGCAGAGGGCGCCTAAACACCACTGAAGTCCCTCTGCTTCTCAAGGCGCACGACGTTGGTGATGCAGGGTGCAACCGCCCGCAGAGCCCGCTCCCGGTCGACGGGAGCCAGCTCGTCAAAGACGGTGTCCAATGGCACGAATGGATTCCGGTGACGGAGCCCTGAAAGGATTCGCCCGGCAACAGCGATGGCAGCCCGCAACCCCTCCTTGTCCAGCTCAGCCCCCACCATCGCGCGGAGACAGCTCAGCTCCTCGGAGATATAGGTGAAGAAGGAAACCAGATCAGGAAGCCGCAGCTCGTTGAAGTCGACCGGGTGGTCGAACGGGTTTAGCCCGACGGCCGGCATCGTCACGCTGGCACGATGGTAGGCATCGCGCAGCCGCAACACGTGCGTGGCAACTTGGTTCACCAAGTGGCTGAGGCAATCCTGGACCTCGTCACGATCGGCCCGCTCGCGCTCCACCCGGCTCCCCTGACGGCCTATCGTATCTCCCGCTTTCTGCAGCAACGCCGCCGACGCCTCGAGCATCTTTGTGGTGGACGCCTGCCGCTTTTGAAGCTCCATGAACTCCCGCACATAATGGAGGAGCATGGCACTCCTCTCCTCCTTGAGCTCACGGAGCTCCACGTCCTTGGCCCTGAGCTCCGCATCCTTGGCATGGAGCTCCTGTGTCAGGAGCCTCACCTCGGACTCCGTGATCTGCTGCGCCGCCATGGCACCAGGTAGAAGAAATGGGGAGAAGAAGCAAAGGGGGCGAAACGGCTGAAAGGCAATGCAATCTGCGGGAAGGCGGAGGGAGCAGGGAATCTTTTGGTTTTCACCACGACAAAACACCAGTCGACGACTTCTCACATCAGGGAGCAATGGGTACAGGTGAAGTCATCATGACTAATTGCTGCCGCACCTGCTCCCGTCAATCAAAAAATTAAAAATCCTGTCGTGCCTGTTCCCGTCAATCAAAAAATTAAAAATCCTGCCGCACCCAAACACCAGAGCAACGCCATGGTGGATATTTAAATTTACCTGCCGGCAAGTAGATAAAAAAGGGGTGAAAAAACAAATGTGGCGGCGGCCTAGCTAATCGGTTGAACTAGCCCAACTAGCTAGCCACCGTGCTTCACTGATGTACTCGGCGGGAAAGGTGGTCTTTCGTGATTTGACGACTCATTTACTTGCTTTGGCGCTACGACCGAGGAGGACCCAGAAAACGTGCGGTAGGGCATCCCACGTTAGGAAGAATATATGCGTGCACCACCCGAGAGGACCCCAAAACCGCGCGGTAGGGTGTGCCACGTCTCGGCACGGAGGAAAAATGTGCGTGTAAAAATATAATGTATCAGACGTAGTACCTATGGTTCGACCTCGAAACCCAGCCAGTCAGTTGAAAACACCCCACTAGCCACACAGCTTCAACATGCAAACGTGGCACGGCGGATAGATGTGGTTAGCTCCGTCTCGACCAGCCACAACGTCTCTTGTTCTAGGCGATTCTTCTATTTTCCAAGTTTTTTAGTTGTAATAACACCACGGCAAGCTAGTGCCGCTCTTCGTGTGTGCCCGTGCAAAGGTTAGACGATGGAGAGAAGAGAGATTGAGATCGCAGACCTGGGACCCACCAGTAAGTGAGATAATGATCATGCATGTGTCGACGAGGCACTCCCTCTACTCTACTCAACGCAAGTACTGTATAAAATCAAGTTATGGGACAAAGCCAACAACCGTTCGTTTTTTTAGGCTATCGAGTTACGCTTTGTAGTCCAGGTTGCCAGTTCGAATTTTGTCTTTCAAATTTGTTAGTTTTAGGTCCAAATTTGATTAATGACAAGTGGGACCCCTGTGTGTTGTTCTGATATTTCAGTGTAGGATGTTTTTTTTTGAACAAACACTTTGCGCGGTTAGACAAGTAACGGCACGAGTTACATGTTTTTTGCAAGTTTACGAACAAAAATGACAGCGGCATAAAATATCACATCCACCCCGCGGCTTAGATACTATGGTAATACGAGTTTTTACACCGTTGGAAGTGAGATCCGATGGCTTGGGAGTAGTCTTTGTAATTATGCGCAATTTCCAAACTCTCAAAAGGTTTTTTTGCAAATAAAACATTCAGGCCTCATGTGTGCCGCTGCATCTTCGATCCAACGGCTCCCCGGTGCTCATATTAGGTGCTCCCCGTAGCTTAATTACCCGCTATGGTGATTGGAGTAGTTGTGGGCCGAATGCTACGAAAATATAATCTAAACCGACCGGAATAAATGCCTACACAAATTAATCCAAGGTTGGAATGCCCCTCGCAATGTAAATAGCTCCGGCTTTGCGAGGGATGGAGAGGTAGTAGCTTCAACGCGTGGAAGATACGGTGTGAGAAAGCGAGGTCAATCGAGAGACATATAGATAGAGAGACAAAGTGAGTGTGGTCCGACATTCATTGAACAAATATATATGCTCTAGAGAGATATTGTCCGATTGAGCTTTTTGGCAAGGGTGAGGGATGTAAGATAGAGCTTGAGAGATGATCCAGTCACAGACGTGTAGATATATTTTGTGCGTGGGAGGAAGCAAGGTCGACCGATCACATAGGGTCGTTGTGCGATCGAAAGAGTGAGACGGGTTGGAGAGAGTGACCTAGATAGACGATGTGTGTGAGAGAGTATACAATGTGAATAGGTCGAATTGGGCTCAAACATGGTGATATATCGTTTTTGTCCGAGAAAGAGCGAGGTCAATCGAGACATACGGAGAGAGAGAGAGAGAGAGAGAGAGAGAGAGATTGAGTGAGTGTGGCCCACCATGAGGTCGAAAGAGTGGTGGCGACTTGGATGGACTGACATAGATAGACAATCAGCGTGAGAGAGTATAGAGTGTGTCGATCGAGGCCCGAACAGGGAGATATATCATCTGTGTGTGAAAGAAAACGAGGTTAAACGAGACTCGGATAAAGAGAGCGAGATTGAGCGAGTGTGGCCCGCCATGCGGAAGAAAGAGTGAGACAGTCTCGAGGGAGTGACCTAGATATACAACGTGCGTGCGTGCGCATGCACAAGAGGTTGGGGGGCTAGATAGGCAATGCATGTATTTAGCGCAAGAGGGTGAGAGGGAGAGGGGGGAGAGAGAGAGCTCGGCATGGGGTGCAATGGCGGGTGTGTGAGGTAAATACATTTGGTAACAGAGTGGAAAAGGGGGTTGTGTAGTTGAGATACTTAGAGATCGAAACATGGAGAGAAAGAATGAACGTGTGTTGGAAACCGATAGCTTCCTGAGGTGGTTAGGAGAGGAAGATTGACCGATACAAGAAGTATGTAGCGTTTGTGCGGGGGGGCTAAAAACAACATTTGAATGTACATAGTACGAGACTTAATATCGATGTTTCAATTCAGTGTACATTGTAAGATTTGAACTGAGGACCAGGCATACGGGTAATTATTTCGAATTCGTGCCATACTAAGTTTTGAAAAGTTGACATTGACTCAGTTTGTTGTGCTATTTTGTAGGTCATATGTTTGAATCCATCCAAAAGTTTTCTCACTACCATGGTGTTCATCATATACATATGAATTTGTATTAAAAAAGTAGCGTGGATACAGTGAAATGCGAAATCCACGTTAGAATTGGAGATCGCTACATGACACACACTCTAATTCAAATAACTATCTACGTGACACACACTCTAATTCAAATAACTAATTTTGTGACACACACTCTAATCCACGTTAGCGTGGGTACCGTTTCGATTTTTTTTCAAATAACTCCTCGTTAATTAATTTGTAGTACTCCCTCTGTTCACTTTTATAAGACCTTGAAGACATTTCAGACAATGTGCAAAACAGTTCATTTTAAGTTGTCTGAAACGACTTAAAAAAGTGAACGGATGGAGTATCTCGTTTTGAATGACTAATTATTGCAAGGAAAACACGGGCATGGTAATACATACAGATTCGTTTGCAAATGAAAGAAGATTCGTTTGCATTCTCAAATGTAGGCGCACCAGGCAAACCAGGGTCGTGTCGGGGTGGACGCTGCTTCGGTGCCTTAAAGGCAACTGTCTTTGGGTCATTGACATGTGGGCCAGCCACCTGTTGGGCCCATATGTCATGGACAAAAAGGCAGGTGCCTTAAGGCACCGAAGCATAGTCCTGTCGGGGTGGTTGCATGTGTCGGACGGACGCGTAGCACCCAGCCACCCACCCCCTCCCCCCCAAAAAAAGGACGACGACAATATAAGCTCGCGCTTCCACATTTCGGATTGAAATATCTGGCGGCCCCAATTCCGGCCCTGCAAAATCTCTCTTCTCCACCGTCCCCTTCTGCACCCAGATTGCTCAAATCCCTAATTCGCCGCCAACCCTCGAATCGCCCCTCATCTCGTCTCTTTCCCCACCGTTCCCCACCTCTGTGCCAGACGACGATGACGAAGACGATGGTCGTGCTTCACCACCACACCGGAGCTACCTCATCTACGCCCTCGTCCACCACATAGGGTGGTCCACCGACAATGTCGGCCGCCGCAACCGACATGCCTCACAGACACCGAGTTCCACCGCATCAGGTGCGCTTCACTGAAGCCGTCTCCCAGCTCACGGGGGCTACTTCACCGAGCACATCGTCGCACCTCCGCCCCCCGAGGCCATTGGGGCTTCACCAACGGTCTCGTCCACCGCATCGTAGCGCTCCGCTGCCACTCAAGATCTGCATCTGTGTGTGGCCAGTCAACGCCAGCGCATCACCCTTAACGGCTCTGAAGTGACCACTCTAGCTAGGCGAGCATGCCCAAACGCCGGCGTGAACTAGGTATCCACACATCACTCCCTTGTGCACTGTTCCGACGATGTTTAGATATCCTTTCACGGCTCTCTTAGCTTACACGCCTATGCAACTCTGACCTTAACTCTTATTTCTTCTGGAGATATCATCTGAAACAAGCAAATCCATATTTTAGCGAAGCATGACGGTGCTACGGGATCTGGTACACATCCTGCACACCCGTATAACCTTGTAAGTATGTGTCCTCCGGTACAACATCAAGGTCGATTCCTCTTATTTGATCAACCATTCGCCGTGTCAAAAATGCAGAGGGGGATGCAAGGAGCACAAGGCCTGCACATCCAAGCAAGTGGTAACATGGACTTGTACATGGAACATCCCAAGCGCAAGCAGAGCTGCAGTGAGCCTGTACAACGAGCTAGCGTAAGTCCTTGCATTTCATATAATTCGTACTGGCATTCGTGTATGATTTGTGTGTAGTGGCTGATCCACGAATTCAAGTTACCAGGGGCGAACATTTAACTTAAAAAATACGAAGGCACTTGCACTCCGGAAATCAATATAACTTGAGAAATGTGAAGCTAAATGCACTTTGAAAACCAGCTAATGATCCAAAGTAGTTCATATTATAAACACTGGATGATGCAAGCACCAAAAAACACAAAATGCAACATGGTGTACAAGGACTACAAACATGGTCTGTACCTGCTTGAATTATTCGTTCTCTGGCTGAAAATATCGAAGTGTAATTGCACGTATAACCAGTGCGCAAACTGCATATCAATATATCTATCCTGCACAAGTATGCCAATAGTTTCAAACAACAGATTAGAAAAGTATTTATGCTATGTTGTCATGATACGGGGACTTTCTGGTAGATGGCCTCGACGTTTCCTCAAGCTATGAAAATGCACTATAATTTGCTTGTCATCAATGCCTGCAAATGTCTGTCTCTCTCAACATAGTAGATCATCATTAGACACTAAATCCTTCAATGAGCTTGCAAAATGCTTGCATTAGATCCCTCATTAGACACTATAT
Source organism: Triticum dicoccoides (assembly GCF_002162155.2). Classification (NCBI taxonomy): domain Eukaryota; kingdom Viridiplantae; phylum Streptophyta; class Magnoliopsida; order Poales; family Poaceae; genus Triticum; species Triticum dicoccoides. Next base: position 365,698,285 of record NC_041380.1, on the reverse strand, counting down.
GTTCATCACCAGGAGCATGAAAATGTTTGCATCAAATCCTTCATTAGCAGTCTATTCATGAGACACTTCAGGCTCAAGAACAACATGAGCTTGTATGTTTGCACTGGAAACTTGACTAGATACATCAGATTCAGTCATTTCAGTATTGATTGGGGGATTTATAGAATAAGTAGAAATTGGTTTCATTTTCTCATCGATTCCCTACATACAAGTAGTTTTACAACACTGTCAGGTTTAACTATTGGCCAGAAATTGGAGAGTTGAATTAGATATAATCAGGGATGTGATGTACCTGCTCGTTGCGCATGCTACTCTTGCAAGCTACGACTGTCCGTTTGTGCAAGCTCGATGCCATGCCCGTGTTGCCGCCGCTGCCTCCCACGCACGCTACACCCAGGGTTGGATCTTCATCTTCTTGTCCTTCCGTTCGCTTGAAGCCCGACAACCGCCCTCCAACGAGGGCGCGAGGAAGTGATGTGTCGGTCTGTCCAGCAGCGGCTAGGTTAGGAGCGAACCAGACTGGAGGCTGGAGCGAATGAATTGGTATTTTTCCTGGTGTCGATCGATATGGGAGGCGCTCGTTTGGGCCACGAGCCTGCTATAGGGCTTGCCTTGCGCTTATGTTATTGGCCCATCCAAATTGAAACATTTTTCTTCATTTTTTACATTGCCTGCTCGTGCGTTGGGACGAACAAAACTAGCATGGGCCAACCTGGACGACTCAAACTAGGTGCACACTTTCCAGCCACCTGAGGCGGCCGCCCATACTAGCCCCTATGGTGGTGTCGCCCCTTTTTGCGTGTATGATTGGATAGTGAAAAATATTCCAGTGGCGCTTTTGATTTACCCACAGAATGGTTGAATTGCTTGTTTCTATGAACTGAGTTTGCCAATAATGTGAAGGATGCCAGTCTTTTCATCCTATTGTATATTGCTTAGATCTCGATATGCCAAAAGTAATCGCATGAAATATACAGTAAAAGCCAGTGTGATGTGTTTGGCTACAACTAGTCTGACTACACGTCCTCATATAACATATCAAGGATGCACCATCTTACCAGATTAACCATTCGACTTACCCATGCAGTGTGGGAAGAAAGAAGTATTGGGACTGCGTATCCAAGCAATTGATGCCATGGACTCCTTCATCCAACCTTTTAAGCGAAAAAGAAGTTGTAGTGTGCCTGTACAAAGAACTAGCGTAAGTTCAGTTACCTGCTTCTCGGAATTTTAGTTAGCCACTTATTGCAAAATTGTTCAATTACGTTGCTTGGCTTAATTTAGTTTGCTACTGATTACATAATGGCACAGCCTATTAATCATATTGTAGACTGCACCTATCTATGTGTTTGATACTTACTGTTAAGAATTACCTGTTTGCCTTAACTTAAATATCTACTTGTTTGTTTAACTGCTTTGCTGCTGCAACAGCGGGTTACAATGATGTTAATAACTACTTTCCAGCATCCAATTGAAACTCTTTAATTCCTTGTTTGTTTAACTAGTTTGCTATTATAACTCCTAGTTGAGATGTTTTGCTAACTTCAACTTTTTCTGAATCCAATCAGAACTTTAATGGCAAAACAGGTTAGCCCAAGATCAAAGAGCGAGGTCCCCATGGACGTTGCATCATCCCACAGCAGTGGCACCGGCCCAATCGTGCATTATGAATTGCCAACTGCTGATGCTCTAGAGGCTAATCTAGTGGTAGAAAGAGATTCTGCTTCTGCACTTAGAGATGAAGTTGACATGTTGAGGAAGCAAACAACACAATCACAAGTAGTACTCAAGACAACCATTAAATATTTGGTGGATTTCAAAATGAAGCAAGCTGAGACTGACCAGATTGTTAAGGTCCTGAAGGAAAAAAGGAAATTAAATTCCTACTTGGTAAATCATAGGTGAAATGTTCTTTCCATAGTTGAATAACCTTTGTGTTGTCTGTTCATGTAATCAATCAAACCATTTGTTTTAGAGATCATGTAATAATTGTTTTTTTGTTTTTTTGTAATTTTATTTGAGCACAAGTCTGTATTAATTGATAAGACTCGGAGACATTTCATTTGGATTGCTGTGCCAGACCTACAAATATGCCAATCGGGATGAATGTGCATTCAGCAATAGTAGTATAGATGGACCATAAGTGACACGCATCAGAAAGGGCCAAGATGCTGGCTAAAAAAGGATGCTGTTGTAGCCAAAAAAAAGTACAGCGGCCTGGCTTATGTATGTTAGTTGATATTATTGATCCATATACTCTATAAGTGTTTATATGTCTGTTAGTTCCGTACATTCTTGGTTGATTGACTCGGTATTTGAATCTTGATACATCGCTTGTGTACATATCTAAATGGGAGTACACATTATGCTACGTGTGACATTTGAGTTGGACATGAAGTGTTCCAAATATTCGAATTCACCTTAAATTGGATTCTAGTTTCTAAATTTGAGTATCGGCATTTGTAAACCATATTCATATATGACAGTGGAATACATCTTTGTCGTCCTTTTGAAGATATATAAAAACACATAGAATGATTTATAAAGATTCATATAGGAATACAAAATGGATTCGAATTTAGTTGCCAGGGTAAACGTGGATGCTTATTGTCCCAAAATTCGAAAGAAACAGCAAAATGTCCACTCCCACATCGGCTGCCCGAAGCCAAGTGTTTGGGAGATGAAAATTACTATCTACCCATTACACGGACAATCCATCGGCCCGACTTCCACTGCTCTAAATAGGGGTAGGTTAATAACTTCAATTAGACGTGACACGACCGCCTCTGAGCCCATTCTGACACGGTGGGCGTCAAACATCGGCGGCAAAACTCATTTGATTCAAGCTCGTCCGAAAGACCTCTGTTTCCCCCTCCATTCCCCATTCATACACGGTGGGCGGCAAAACACCCTCTCCTCGTACGAAATAGATGTAGGCTAATATTTTAAATAGGGGCAGATGTGTAACTTCCATCAGACGTGACACAACCGCCCTACCTGTCAGCCCTGTTCAGACACCATGGGCGCCAACCGTGGGTGACAAAACACCCTCTGCTCTCCCGAAATCGATGTAGGCTAATATTTTAAATAGGGGCAGATGTGTAACTTCCATCAGACGTGACACAACCGCCCTACCTGTCAGCCCCATTCATACACCGTGGGCGCCAACTGTGGGCGGCAAAACACCCTCTCCGCGCCCGAAATAGTTACCGGCAAATATTTGGGAGATGCGAGATTACTGTCCTATCCCCAACCGACGAGATGTCCAAATTTGAAACGGGGGATAAGTTCGTAACTTTCCCATATTTCAGACAGGCGCGTCCCAAAAACATGGTTCCCCATACCTCTCCCTCCATTTTCCCATTCATACACCGTTCGCGCTAGAACACCCCATTCCCACACCAGCCTTCGTCTGCCACCCCATCCATCGCTGCCGTCCTCCACCACATCCATCGCCACCGTCCTCCACCATGCCGGAGCGCCTACCAAGACCGCGTCGTCCACTGCTAGAGATGGAAATTTCTCATCCACGGCGACGAACCAATAGCCTTGCATCGCGTCCTCTCGCTTCATCGGCGCCGTCATCCTCTTTGCCGGGGCCGCTCACACGACCTTCTCTTCCACCGCAACGGGACTTATCTCTTGATGCACCCGTCTACTGTCGTAGATCTGCTTCAACGCCACCGATAGCCATCGCACCCCCGATGCCTACACGGCGCCACAAGAGAGGTGATACTTCATATCTCCTCAACTTTTTGATCTCAACCAGAAAATAGATCTTAACTTGGTTACTCTACTTTCTTTTCAGCTCTTAGAATTTAGTTCTTAGTTCGAAGCAAACAATGGATGCTAAATATCATTTCTCCAGTTTGCAGCTTCAAATCTGCCATGGAACAGCCATAATACGGTTTAATTGATCATGCTTAGGGTTTAATAGATCATGTTGGTTCTGTGGTGGTTTCTTTAATAGAAATCAGAGGGGGAAACCCTCTTTTGCTAAAAAATATATGCTTAGAGTTTCCCCCTTTTATGATCACTATACGATCAGAATACATGCTTCGTGTCATAATAACACTGCTCCACCCATCAAGCTAAACAAGCTTAGTTGTTCAAATACGAATCTGACATTATTAAAATAGAGTTGTTGAATTGGTCAGCTAAATGTTCCTAAATTAGTTTTGAAAATGCATGTTCACCACTCGGGTGTGTATCTCTGTGTGTGGTCTGGTCAGCATGGTTGGGGAGGTGAACTTTGCATATGCAAGGGTTTATAGGGAGACACTCTCCAAGTTGAAACCGCAATGCATTCCATAGATAATCTGACTACTTTTTATGTTTTCATGAATCTCAGATTCTGAATAGCATCATAATGATTATGAGCTTGCGCGCATGAAAAGAATAAAGCAGAACAATGTCAAGGCTGTCAAACTTGGCATTAAGGGACTGAAATCAAGTCTGGATGCAATGCAATGTAAACACTCTCCACCTACAGATTCATGCTCAGAATATGATCCTAACAGTGATTCTGAGCTAGAGGGAGACCTAACTCAATGTAACTCCCTAGTGGAGGAGTCAGAGGAAGATGCCCTATCTTATTCACCCATCAAGGTACTTGCTCTAACTTTCCAAGGTTACATTGCTCGCACATATCTTGCAACTGATGCTTTGCATTGCTTCTACTTTGTTGAACTGCCATTAGCTTAGTTTACACATCGTGTATGTGAATACGCCCTGCCTATCCATTTTAAGTACATATTCCATCTGTCATCATACCATATTTATCCATTCAAATGTTGTTCTTGTGTATCAGACGTTCAAAAGGAAGAGGGCGATTGCTGATCGTGGAGGAGCACAAGCAAAGTATTTGGAAAAGGTAGTGGCACCTGATAAATCAAATATCTCATTAGGTGTAGTTGCAATATCACCTGACCCACAAAATACCCCAACTCTAGCAGACTCTAGCCCTACTACACTGGTCATTTCTGATGCCCCAACTCAGCAGACCCCAGCTGCAGCAAATAGTATGATTATGCCAGTTGACATAGCACCAGTTGTACGATGCAAAACCCCCCATTCCAGCAAAGAGTACACCAAATCCAGTTTCCAAATCCCTTTTCGAACCAGAGAGAGCCCCAATTGCAGCAAATAGGACCCATGTTCCATTTCTTCCCAGTTTAGAAGACGAAGCTTATGTTGTTGTCAGGAACTTTGTGTGCATCTTTCCTTCATGGAAAGATTATACCACAGACACAGAACAATTTCCAGTCTTCCTCCGCAACTTACGTGTAAGTAATGTACTAATGTTATTCATGGTCATTACTGCATATGTTTCTGCTGACAAAAGACACAAGATTTCATTCTTTTAAATAGGCGAGGCGCAAACTGGATTGTGATGACGAGCAAGGGTTGGTTGCTTGTTCTTGAATATCCATTTGGTTCCAATGACATTGTGGTTCCCTGTTGGCCTTGGCACTAGTCTCCACACTTTGTTGCGATCGAAGTTGTTGAGTTCCTCATGCATGGATTGAGCCAATCCGGATCTTCGAGCGCCTCATAGACCTTGTGGGGTTCGACACAAGAGACAAACGCGTGATGTTCACAATAGTTTGCTAATTGTCTACGAGTGCTTACCCCCTTTCTTAAGCTTCCAAGCACATTCATCATGAGATGATCCTTGGTGGAGAGCTTGGAAGCAACCTTGGCGGTACGACGCTCCAATTCCTCCTCGGGGGTGAGACGAGGAGTGGTCACTTGATCATCTTGAGCGTCGTGTTGAGCTTGTTCTTGATCTCGTGGAAGCTCTTGATCTTGAACTTTCTCGGAGGAGGGATCTTGACCTTGGGCATCACTTGATGTTACAACACCATCTTGAGATTGATCTTGCCTTTGGTCTTGTTCTTGAGGTTGAGGGCCCTCACTTTGTTCTTCGGAAGCGTGTGGGTCTTGGGTTGGTGAAGGTTCCACTTGAGTAGAACATTGTCCTTCTCCTTCGGCCACAAGGGGTTCCTCAATGGTAGGATATGACCAATACCCATTCTTCTTATGGCTTGGGGAGGAATTTCATCACCTACATCACAAGTACCACTATGCTCCACTTGGGAGCGTTATTCTCATCAAACTCCACGTTACACGTTTTCTCAATAAGTCCCGTGGACTTATTGAGAACACGGTAAGCATGAGAGTTTGTAGCATAACCAACAAATATGCCCTCATAAGCTCTAGCCTCAAATTTAGACAAACGGACACCTTTCTTGAGAATGAAAGACTTACACCCAAACACCCAGAAGTACTTGAGGTTGGGCTTGTTACCGGTGAGTATCTCATATGGAGTCTTGTTCAAGCCTTTGCGGAGGTAGAGCCGATTAGATGCATGGCACGCGGTGTTGATGGCTTCGGCCCAAAAGTTGTAGGGAGACTTGAACTCCGCCATCATGGTCCTTGCCGCATCCATCAACGGCTGGTTCTTCCTCTCTGCTACACCATTTTGTTGAGGGGTATAAGGTGCAAATATTGATGCTTGATTTCCTCATCACTCAAAAACTCATCCAAGGTGTAGTTCTTGAACTCGGAGCCGTTGTCACTTATTATTGTCAAGATCTTTGCATTGTGTTGTCGTTGAGCTTCATTTGCAAAGTCGATGACGGTTTGTTGGGTCTCGCTCTTCCTCTTGAAGAAATATACCCAAGTGTATCTTGAATAGTCATCTACAATCACCAAGCAATACTTTCTACCCCCAAGACTATCAAAGGATGGAGGTCCAAAGAGATCCAAGTGAAGGAGCTCCAAAGGCCTCTTCGAGTAGATGATAGTCATGGGAGGGTGAGCCTTCTCATGTAGCTTTTATTCGATGCAAGCACTGCATGCACGATCTTTGGCAAAACTAACATTTGTTAGTCCACGGACATGGTACCCCTTGAGAAGACTTTGCAAATATCTCATATTGACGTGTGCTAAACAGTGATGCCAAAGCCATCCCACATCAACTTTAGCCATTAGGCATGTCACGGTCTTAGTGGGTCGCTTCGAAAGTTAATCACATAGAGACCGTTCTCGACATGCCCAACAAAGGCTACTTTAAGAGTCTTGCTCCACAAGAGGGCCACAGAATCAATATCAAAGAAAGTGGCAAAGCCCATGAGTGCTAGTTGACGAACGGAAAGTAAATTGTATGCAAGGGACTCAACAAGCATGACCTTCTCGATCGTAAGATCATGAGAAATGACAATTTTGCCGAGTCCCAATACCTTAGAAGATGAGGCATCACCCCACTTGATATTGGTGGGCATGGATGGAATCTTTTGCACGTCCACCACCAAGTCCTTGCTTCCGGTCATATGATTAGTAGCTCCACTATCGAGCAACCATGATCCCCCACCGGAAGCAAACACCTACAAGAGATCAATGCTTGGTTTTAGGTACCCATTTTGTAATGGGTCCTTTGATGTTAGTAATAAGGGTCTTAGGAACCCAAATAGACCATTCAATGTACTCATAAGGAGAACCAACAAATTTGGCATAAACATGCCCATCTCTAGCGTGGCACAACACATAGGAAGGGTTAAAGTCGTCGGCTTTGTTGGGAAGGGGAACATTTCCCTTCTTGGCATCACTACCCCTCATGAAGTTTTTCTCCTTCTCCTTAGTAGCACCCTCACCCTCCTTCACAAAGGTTTGCTTGAGAGGAGGAGGTCGTTTGGCCTTGTCATTCTTCTTCTTGTTCTTGGACTTGGGCACGTACCCAATCCCTTCCTTGCCCACAACTCCCTTTTGGTTGGTCAAGAGGTCATTGAGGCTCTTCTTGCCTTGTATGCAAGACACAAGACCTTTCTCAAGTTGCACATTTAACTTAGCGTTCTCCTCAACAAGATGCACATGCTCACAACACGGGTTAGTAGCATTTGCATTATCAATTAACATCATACGAGGAAAAGTGGCTTTCTCCTTGGTTAGCTTTACTTTGTAACATCCCAAATTTTCAATTTGGAATGTTATACATTAGATCATCATTGCATATCAGGTTTTATTGCTTTCCGTTCCATAATCCTCGAAATCCTAAGCAACTCAAGGACCCTCGGAGAGAGTGGGGGATTTCCCGGTTTTCATATTTGATTCTTTTATCAAATTTTGAAACGAGGATTTTGGTTTTAATTATTTTTCTCTTCGAAAATATTTCATATTAAAATACAAGAGAGGAGATAAGATGACTTCTCCAAAATAAATGAAATGTTGGAGGAAAAATATTAAAATCAAATATTTGTTCCATTTGGATTTTATAGCAATTTTATTGCATTAGAAAAAAAATTGCACGTTTTCAAAATTGCATTTTAGGGCCAAGAAAATGGCCATCTCGTTCTAAATATTTTATTTACACGGTGAATTTTTTTGGCATTTTTAAATTTTTATTTATTTTTCTAGGATTTTATTTCCGTCGGCAAAATTATTAAAAAAAGAGTTCCCATGCCCGACTGGGCCTAAGGCCCAGCCGAGCAAGGCCGGCCCGGCCGCGCCGCCGTGCCCGGCACGGACGCCGAGGAGAGTCCAGCTCGGACTCCTCCCCGGGCACCCCCTCGCCCAAGCAAGCCGCCGCCCCCACCCCCTTTATAAGCCGCCACCCCGCCACCCAAACCGCCACCCCGCCGCTTGCCCCGCCGCCCCAAGCCGCAGCCGCCGCAGCCGCCGCCGCCGCTTGCCG
>NC_041380.1:365670598-365688945 GCF_002162155.2 Triticum dicoccoides | reverse complement strand
CCGCCGCCGTCTGCCTCGCCGCCGCCGCAGCCGCAGCCGAGCCCCGCCGCCGCCGCTTGCTGCCGCCGCCGCCTGCACCCCGCCCCGCCGGAGCCCCTCGCCGGAGGTAGTCGCCGGATCCGCCGCCGGTTTTTCTTTCTAAAACCATTCAGGTTTTTTTAAAACCCTAGATTCGTTTTTTTCGGATCGCCGGTTTTTCTTGGTTCTTCTAGTTAGCGGACGTTCGTCCGAACGTTCGTTTTAACGAATGGTTCTTCGCCCGTTAGATACAACTAACGAACACTCGTTCATTAGTCTGTTCATCAGTTTTCTTTTATCGGATTTAATCCGTGATTTTCTCTGATCGCGATTTCTGATCCGATCTTAGTTTCTGTTTATCTTTTCGCTCGTTAGTCGGAATCAGGCGATTCAAGCGCCTGGAGTTTCGTCTCGAAACCCTCTTTCCGTTTAACCAACTCAAACAAGTTCTCTCTACTATAAAATTTGACCTAGTTTCAGATTAGTAAACGAAGCTTCTCTTTTTCGCCGTTTGAGTTTCGTTGCTCCGTTTGATTTGATTCTTTTTTGGGAACCAGAGTTCTTAACTTGAACTTTCTGGTCAACCTCTTTTATTTGAGTTTTGCTTGTGCATCGTTGCTTGTTACTTATGTAAGCTATTGTTTGCTTGCGATAGAACACCCAGAGTGCGAAGCGTGCTACTACGAGTCCCTAGGTTTCGCAGATCGTCAGCAAGGCAAGTAACACTTTGATCATACCCCTTTATCACCCAGTTTTTATGCATTAGTTCCAATCCTCAAACATTGCATGATTAGGACATCATTAACTTGTGGGTTGGGAAGTACTTGATGAGGTAGAACCTATTGCCCTGTTACATTCAAACCCCTGGGAGTTACTCTACGTGTTGCTTATATTACTATGCTATGCTATGCTCGTAGACGTGGTTTGGGTTTGAGTGAAATCCATGACAGATGTGAGATTGTTAAATCAATGGTTCAACTTAAGGTGGCAACTTAATCAAACAACTGGGTGGATTGAGGCACCTGGAGTACCCAGTGTTGCCTGTATTTTTTTGGAAATCCTGGAGTACCCGTGTGATCTTCCTATGGACCGCCACACAGGCTCAAAGGGAATTGAGATGATTCATGCTAGAAACTTCCGTGTGCAGCCACAAGCTATTGTGGGCTCTAGCATAGTTGAGTAAGTTACGTGAAGCTCTTGAAGAGGCAGATCAGCAGGTAGTGGGATGTAGGTTTGGTATGGTCTGTCCGGAGTAGAGAGTTAATGTTTCTGAAATACTGTGTCTCGGTCATCTGTTTCTCAAACACCCTGTAGTGCGAGAAATCCAATGGAGGAGATCGAGTCTTGTGGGGAAAAGTGTGCAAACCTCTGCAGAGTGTACAATCTAATCGTGGTTAGCCGTGTCCCCGGTTATGGACAATTCTTGAGTATCTGGTACTTGAGTTATCACATGTATCTCATCATGTTTAATTAATATTGTTGGGTTGTTAATCACTTTAATTGGGATTGAGTTGGAGGAACCTTCTCAATGATGTTTCAACTACCATGATAGTAAAAGTAAAATCTATTCCTTTGTTGTAGGGAAAAATTGGCTTTTCGCAAAACTGTAACCATAGAGCTTTTCACCAGCCAAATATGCATGTAGTGATAACATTATTTTGTTCTTGCTCTACTGTGTTACTTTGCCAGCATATTCCATGTGCTGACCCGTTTCGGGCTGCAACGTATTATGTTGCAGATTTTTTAGACGAGGAGTAAGGTCGTTAGGTCGTTACCGTGCAGCTCAGTTATGTCGTTGGAGTTGATGGACTCACTTTATCTTCCAAGCCTTCCGTTGTTATCGTATTAGATGGCCTTAAGCCATATTATTGTAATAAGTTCTCTCTTGAGACATTCGATGTAATAAGTGTGTGATTGCTACTCTATTTTAAATCCTTCGAGTACTGTGTGTGTCAGCATTACCGATCCAGGGATGACACTGAAGCACAGAGACTTGACCATCTGAGGTTGGGTCGCTACAAGATGGTATCAGAGCACACGCTGAGTCTAGGACACGACCACTAAGATAAACCCTAGGTCACACCTCTCTTCTCATTTCTGACTCCTCTCCATTTTCTACTCTTTAGGATGACGGAGATGAAGAACAAGTTTGCACAACCGGATGAAGGCACACCTTTTGGACGTCACTTGAAGGAAGTCACTAGGTACTTGAACATTGGAATACCAAGCTTCACCGAGACGTACAACGCCACTTTACCTGAAGAGGAGCGCTAGATGATTCAAGTACAAGTTCCAGGAAGGACGTTCTCGCCAACTTCTAAACCCACAGAGTTTTCTTTCGAAGCACCCACCTGGAGTCTAGGAAAGAGCATGGTAGCCCACATTACCATTGGACGCATTGGAGAAGTTTACAACAGGGAACTTAAGGACACTATTTACCAAATATGTGGGCGCCGAGACGAGCAATGGGAAGTAATCAGCACTAAGAAGGATAGATCCATTGCATCTTTCATCCAGGAGTTAAACCAACACATTCGACGCCGGGAGAACCAGATGAGCGCGGACATGATGGACTTGAAGAAGGCGAAGACTAGGATCATCGAACTGGAGGAAGAACTCAAGTTTACACGTGATGGATATGAGGAGGAAATCAAGACACTACTGGAGAAGAATGATGACCTAGTCAAGAAGATCGGAGTAATCATGGGAGGACCAGCACCGGGAGACGAATACGAAGATCCCACTTGCCCGGACAACTACATCATCATCAACGACACCGATTCCGATCCTAGGGATGATGACTATGAAGACGAAGCTGGAGCAGACATCATGGAGTCTTCCACCGATCAAAATTTCTAGATGACTACCATATATCACTAGTATTCCCCCATGTATTTAGTAGTAGTTGAGCACTTGTGCGATAGTTCTAGATCGTTTGTATGCCCTTGCTTGATTGAGTGAGTGAAATGATTGTTTATCTCATGTGCATATGGGTAGTGTTTTCCCATTAGACCTCTTTTCTATTCTAAATCTCTTCCATCTAAACCCCTCAGATGCCTCCGAGACGTGACACCGGTTTTGCCTTCCCACCGGAGCTCACCCAGTTGATCCAACAGCAGAATACATTGATGCAATTGCTAGTTCAGAACCAGGGCAACAACAACAACAACCCGCCACCCGTGGACAACCTAGCATGTTTTCTAAGGTTACAGCCGCCGGTGTTTTCCAGTAGCACCGAGCCTATAGTTGTTGATGATTGGCTATGCCGTATTGGAAGGGAGTTGACCACCGCAGGTTGCACAGATGCTGAGAGGGTGTGCTTTGCCGCACATCAATTGGATGGACCAGCAGCCTCATGGTGGGAGAATTACACAGCCACTTTTCCTATAGCCAACGTCACTTGGGACCAGTTTCAGCAAGCTTTCCGCACCGCCCATATCTCAACTGGAGCTATGCAGATGAAGAAGCGGGAGTTTCGCAACCTACGCCAGGAGAACCGTACTGTGGCTCAGTACGTGGATGAGTTTAGCAAGTTATCTCGCTACACCCCTGATGATGTGGCCACAGATGCAGCGAAACAGGAGAAGTTTATGGAAGGGCTGAATGATGAGATGAGTATGCAGTTGATGGTAGCAACCTTCAACAACTACCAGGAGTTGGTATATAAGGCTCTTATGATTGAAGGGAAGCAACGGCAGATTGAGAGCCGCAAGAGGAAGTATGGACAAGGGAAGTATAACTCAGGAGCTCAGCAGAAACCTCGCCTAACCCCGAACTTGGGAGGACTTGTTCATAACCATGGAGGTTACAACCACACTGGAGGAGGATTGCATAACCATAATGGTTCTAAGAATGGGAATGGGAACGGAACCAACAATAATCATAACCGCCCCAACCCAGCCACACCCGCCAAAAGGGACTTAAGTCATGTTACGTGTTTCAAGTGCGGGAAGACTGGACACTACGCCATGGAGTGCCCCGAAGGAAAGAATGGAAATGGAAATGGGAGCGCTGGGAAGAAGCCAAATCCATTCAACAAAGGACAAGTGAACCACGTTAACGTGGAGGAGGTTGAAGAGCAGCCGGACGCGGTAATAGGTAAGTTTTTGGTTAAGTCATTTACCGCTCTTGTTCTTTTTGATACTGGTGCATCGCATTCATACATATCAAGGGGATTCGTGGATAAGTTTAAACTACCAACCCAAACCCTTAGGACCCCTCTTTTAGTAAGTTCACCCGGAGCAGAGTATATGGCCAGCCGATGGTGTGACCAGATACCCTTAACCATTGGTACACATGTTTTTCCGTCTGACCTAATTATCTTGGAGTCACAAGGACTGGATGTGATATTGGGTATGGACTGGATGTCAAAGTTTGGAGGAAGCATTGACTGTGCTAGTAAGTCGATTTATCTCACCACCCCGGAAGGAAAAAGGATTAAGTATGTATCTAGGCATGTGCCTAGGAGGAGTCAAGTGAATGCCCTTACGAGAGTTGTTCAGGAGGAAGTGCCTGTAGTGAAGGATTACCCGGATGTTTTCCAAATGAGTTACCAGGCATGCCACCGAATAGAGACATTGAGTTTTTGATAGAGCTGTTGCCAGGTACAGGACCAATATCCAAGAGACCCTATCGGATGCCCGCAAATGATCTGGAAGAAATTAAGAAACAGAACAAGGAATTATGGGAGAAAGGATACATCCGAAGAAGTTCATCACCTTGGGGAGCCCCAGTACTTTTGGTTGAGAAGAAGGATAAATCCCTAAGGATGGTTGTTGATTATCAAGCATTAAATGAAGTGATGATTAAGAACAATTACCCACTGCCGATGATCAACGATCTGTTTGATCAGTTGCAAGGAGCTAAAGTGTTTTTGAAGATCGATTTGTGATCGGGGTATCATCAGTTGAAGATACGAGGGAAGGACATACCGAATTCACAACACGATATGGATTATACGAGTACACGGTCATGTCATTTGGACTGACTAACGCCCCTGCCTATTTCATGAGCATGATGAACAAGGTGTTCATGGAGTATTTGGACAAGTTTGTTGTGGTGTTTATTGACGATATTATGGTATACTCAAAGAATGAGGAGGAGCACAAGGAGCATTTGCGCTTAGTTCTTGAGAAACTCAGGGAACACCAATTGTATGCTAAGTTTAGCAAATGCGAATTTTGGTTGAAGGAAGTCGGGTTCCTTGGACATGTTATATCGGGAGAAGGTATAGCAGTAGACCCCGGCAAAATTCAGTCAGTCGCCGAATGGTTGACACCCATTTCAGTTAGCGAGATCTGCAGTTTTCTTGGACTCGCAGGATACTACCGGAGATTCATTAAGAATTTTTCCAAGATTGCAAAGCCAATGACTGAACTGTTGAAGAAGGATACTAAGTTTAAATGGACAGAAGATTGCGAGGCAAGTTTCCAGGAATTGAAGAAACGTTTGACTACAGCGCCAGTGCTAACACTGCCAGATATACATAAGGAGTTCCAAGTGTACTGCAATGCCTCACGCTTAGGACTTGGATGTGTGCTTATGCAGGACGGGAGAGTTGTTTCGTATGCCTCACGACAACTAAAACCTCATGAGTTGAAGTATGCCACGCATGATTTGGAGTTAGCAGCCGTAGTGCATGCATTGAAGACCTGGAGACATTACCTTATTGGAAACTGTTGTGATGTGTACACGGACCATAAGAGTTTGAAATACATTTTCACCCAGAAGGAACTGAACCTTCGACAGAGGAGATGGTTGGAGCTTATAAAGGATTTTTATGACATGAAACTACACTATCATACAGGAAAGGCCAATGTCGTAGCAGACGCTTTGAGCCGGAAGAGTTATGCTAATATCCTTGAAAGTAGGGGACTGCCGAAGGAATTAGCAGAGGACATCATGGAACTTCGATTGGAGATTGTTCCTAGAAGATTTATTGCAACAATGGAGGTCCAGTCGACATTGCTGGACAAGATTCGGGAAGCCCAGAAAGAGGACAAGGAGATTGTTGAGATAAAGGAGAAGATGAGCAAAGGAAAGGCCAAAGGTTTTCGTGAAGATGAGCATGATACCCTATGGTTTGAGAACCGAGTTTATGTGCCCAATAACCAGGAGATCAGGAAGTTAATACTTCAAGAGGCCCATGACTCACCATACTCGATACACCTCGGAAACACCAAGATGTATTTGGATTTGAAGGAACGTTTCTGGTGGACTGGTATGAAGAAGGATATTGCCGAGTATGTCGCCGTATGTGATGTATGTCAGAGAGTTAAGGAAGAACATCAGAAGCCAGCAGGACTGTTACAGCCTATGCCGATACCCGAATGGAAGTGGGATAAACTGGGCATGGACTTTATCACCGGATTGCCCAGGACCAAAGCAGGATACGATTCCATATGGGTAGTAGTTGATCGCTTGACCAAAGTAGCTCACTTCATCCCAGTGAAAACCACCTATACAAGTGCAAAGTTGGCCAAGATATATATGTCCAGGATCGTATGTCTGCATAGTTTCGAGGACCATTGTATCAGATAGAGGAACACAGTTTACTTCAAAGTTCTGGCATCAGTTACATCAGACTTTGGGAACAAGGTTAGAGTTTAGCACAACTTTTCACCCGCAGACAGATGGAAAGACCGAGAGAGTGAATCAAATTTTGGAGGACATGTTGAGAGCCTGTGCGCTAGATTATGGATCTAGTTGGGATGACAATTTGCCATACGCAGAGTTTTCCTACAACAATAGCTATCAAGCCAGTTTGAAGATGGCACCGTTTGAAGCCCTGTATGGACGAAGATGCAGAACACCGTTAATGTGGGACGAGGTAGGAGACCGACAGTTGTTTGGACCAGACTTGATCAAGGAGTCTGAGGAGAAGGTAAAATTGATCCGAGACCGACGGAAGATTGCTCAGTCCAGGCAGAAGAGTTATGTAGACTCAAAACGCAAGGAGGTAATCTATGAAATTGGAGACAGAGCATATCTGCGAGTATCGCCCTTGCGAGGAGTGAAACCTTTTGGAGTTAAAGGAAAGTTAGCCCCGATATTTGTAGGACCGTATCGCATTTTTGAACGGATGGGAGAAGTTGCCTACAAGTTGGAGTTACCTGAGGGATTGTCAGGAGTCCACGATGTGTTCCATGTTTCACAGCTGAAGAAGTGTCATGCCGAGATGGCAGATATACCGCTAAGAGATACAGTACCCCTGGAGGCGATTCAGTTGGACAGTGATTTGACTTATGAGGAGAAACCAGTTAAGATTCTTGAGTTTGCCAGCAGAATCACCCGAAGTAAGGTTATCAAGTTTTGTAAAGTTCAGTGGAGCCACCATACCGAGGACGAAGCCACCTGGGAACGAGAGGAGGATCTCCGCAAAGACCACCCGCACCTATTTTCTAGCCAGCCCGAATCTCAAGGGCGAGATTCATCTTAAGGGGGGTAGGTTTGTAACATCCCAAATTTTCAATTTGGAATGTTATACATTAGATCATCATTGCATATCAGGTTTTATTGCTTTCCGTTCTGTAATCCTCAAAATCCTAAGCAACTCAAGGACCCTCGGAGAGAGTTGGGGATTTCCTGGTTTTCATATTTGATTCTTTTATCAAATTTTGAAACGAGGATTTTGGTTTTAATTATTTTTCTCTCCGAAAATATTTCATATTAAAATACAAGAGAGGAGATAAGATGACTTCTTCAAAATAAATGAAATGTTGGAGGAAAAATATTAAAATCAAATATTTGTTCCATTTGGATTTTATAGCAATTTTGTTGCATTAGATAAAAATTGCACGTTTTCAAAATTGCATTTTAGGGCCAAGAAAATGTTCATCTTGTTCTAAATATTTTATTTAGACGGTGAAAATTTGTTTTGGCATTTTTAGTTATTTATTTATTTTTCTAGGATTTTATTTCCGTCGGCAAAATTATTTTTTTAAAGAGTTCCCGCGCCCGACTGGGCCTAAGGCCCAGCCGAGCCAGGCCGGCCCGCCCGCGCCGCCGTGCCCAGCACGGACGCCGAGGAGAGTCCAGCACGGACTCCTCCTCGGGCGCCCCCTCGCCCAAGCAAGCCGCCGCCCCCGCCCCCTTTATAAGCCGCAACCCCGTCGCCCAAACCGCCACCCCGTCGCCTGCCCCGCCGCCCCAAGCCGCAGCCGCAGCCGAGCCCCGCCGCCGCTGCTTCCTGCCACCGCCGAGCCGCCGCCGCCCCACGAGCTGCAGCCCCGCCGCCCGCACACCGCCCCGCAGGAGCCCCTTGCCGAATCCGCCGTCGGTTTTTCTTTCTAAAACCGTTCGGTTTTTTTTTAAACCCTAGATTCGTTTTTTTTGGATCGCCGGTTTTTCTTGGTTCTTCTAGTTAGCGGACGTTCGTCCGAACGTTTGTTTTAACGAATGGTTCTTCGCCCGTTAGATACAACTAACGAATGCTCGTTCCTTAGTCTATTCGTCAGTTTTCTTTTAGCGGATTTAATCCGCGATTTTCTCTGATCGTGATTTCTGATCCGATCTTAGTTTCTGTTTATCTTTTCGCTCGTTAGTCCGAATCAGGCGATTCAAGCGCCTGGAGTTTCATCTCGAAACCCTCTTTCCGTTTAACCAACTCAAACAAGTTTTCTCTACTATAAAATTTGACCTAGTTTCAGATTAGTAAACGAAGCTTCTCTTTTTCGCCGTTTGAGTTTTGTTGCTCCGTTTGATTTGATTCTTTTTGCGAACCAGAGTTCTTAACTTGAACTTTCTGGTCAACCTCTTTTATTTGAGTTTTGCTTCTGCATCGTTGCTTGTTACTTATGTAAGCTATTGTTTGCTTGCGATAGAACACCCGGAGTGCGAAGCGTGCTACTACGAGTCCCTAGGTTTCGCAGATCGTTAGCAAGGCAAGTAACACTTTGATCATACCCCTTTATCACCCAGTTTTTATGCATTAGTTCCAATCCTCAAACATTGCATGATTAGGACGTCATTAACTTGTGGGTTGGGAAGTACTTAATGAGGTAGAACCTATTGCCCTGTTACATTCAAACCCCTGGGAGTTACTCTACGTGTTGCTTATATTACTATACTATGCTCGTAGACGTGGTTTGGGTTTGAGTGAAATCCATGACAGATGTGAGATTGTTAAATCAATGGTTCAACTTAAGGTGGAAACTTAATCAAACAACTGGGTGGATTGAGGCACCTGGAGTACCCAGTGTTGCCTGTATTTTTTTGGAAATCCCGGAGTACCCGTGTGATCTTCCTATGGACCGCCACACAGGCTCAAAGGGAATTGAGATGATTCATGCTAGAAACTTCCGTGTGCAGCCACAAGCTATTGTGGGCTCTAGCATAGTTGAGTAAGTTAGGTGAAGCTCTTGAAGAGGCAGATCAGCAGGTAGTGGGATGTAGGTTTGGTATGGTCTGTCCGGAGTAGAGAGTTAATGTTTCTGAAATACTGTGTCTCGGTCATCCGTTTCTCAAACACCCCGTAGTGCGAGAAATCCAACGAAGGAGATCGAGTCTTGTGGGGAAAAGTGTGCAAACCTCTGCAGAGTGTACAATCTAATCATGGTTAGCCGTGTCCCCGGTTATGGACAATTCTTGAGTATCTAGTACTTGGGTTATCACATGTATCTCATCATGTTTAATTAATATTGTTGGGTTGTTAATCACTTTAATTGGGATTGAGTTGGAGGAACCTTCTCAATGATGTTTCAACTACCATGATAGTAAAAGTAAAATCTATTCCTTTGTTGTAGGGAAAAATTGGCTTTTCGCATAAGGTATTGCAATCCGGTTTTTATTGGCCTACTCTCTTCAAGTATGCCCGTAAGTTTGTCTTATCTTGTGATGGATGTCAAAGAATTGGTAATATTAGTAGGCGTCAAGAAATGCCTATGAATTATTCACTTGTTATTGAACCATTTGATGTTTGGGGCTTTGATTATATCGGACCTTTTCCTTCCTCCAATGGATATACACATATTTTAGTTGTTGTTGATTACGTTACTAAGTGGGTCGAAGCTATTCCAACTAGTAGTGTTGATCATAACACCTCTATTAAGATGCTTAAAGAAGTTATTTTTCCGAGGTTTGGAGTCCCTAGATATTTAATGACTGATGGTGGTTCACATTTTATTCATGGTGCCTTGCTAAGTATGATGTTAATCATAGAATTGCATCTCCTTATCACCCGCAGTCTAGTGGTCAAGTAGAATTGAGTAACAGAGAGCTCAAATTAATTTTGCAAAAGACTGTTAATAGATCTAGAAAGAATTGGTCCAAGAAACTTGATGATGCATTATGGGCCTATAGGACTGCATATAAAAACCCTATGGGTATGTCTCCTTATAAAATGGTTTATGGAAAAGCATGTCACTCATATAAAAACCCTATGGGTATGTCTCCTTATAAAATGGTTTATGGAAAAGCATGTCACTTACCTTTCGAACTAGAACATAAGGCATATTGGGCCATTAAAGAGCTCAATTATGATTTCAAACTTGCCGGTGAGAAGAGGTTATTTGACATTAGCTCACTTGATGAATGGAGAACCCAATCATATGAAAATGCCAAATTGTTTAAAGAAAAAGTTAAAAGATGGCATGACAAAAGGATGAGTTTAATATAGGTGATTATGTGTTGCTATACAACTCTCGTTTAAGATTTTTTTCAGGCAAACTTCTCTTTAAATGGGAAGGTCCTTACGTTATCAAGGAGGTCTATCGTTCTGGTGCCATAAAAATCAACAACTTCGAAGGCACAAATCCGAGGGTGGTGAACGGTCAAAGAATTAAACATTATATCTCAAGTAATCCTATAAATATTGAAACTAATGTTATTGAAACCATAACACTGGAGGAATACATAAGAGTCATGGTGATCTTCACCTTTCCTTTTTACATTTTATCCTTTGGGAAGCACAATGTGTTGGGAAGATCCAGATACATATAGTTAATTGGATGTGAGTCTGCACGAGCTATTATTGTTGACATTACCCTTGAGGTAAAATGTTGGGAGGCAAAACTATAAGCCCCTATCTTTCTCTATATCCGATTAAAACTCCATACCCATAAATACTGCGTGAGTGTTAGCAATTGTGAAAGACTAAATGATAGTTGACTATGTGGAATTGTTGAAAAGCTATTATATTGACTCTTTCCTATGTTATGATAAATTGCAATTGCCTCAGTGACTAAGATTAGAGTTTGTTAGTTTTCAATGAAGTTTATGATTCATACTTGAAATTGTGATTGAATTGTTACTTTAGCATAGAGATCATATGACAATATATATATTTATATATATATATACATCTGGGCTATTATGTTTCTCTTAACAGAATATCATTATGTTACTCTCATTGTACTGACCGTTTATTTGTAGTTGAATCGTCTATTATGCTCTTTTTGACCTTATATAAATTTTCCTTACGGACGCGTTCGTGCCAGGTGTCGGGGCGCACTCCGTCATGGTTCTCCGGTGTGCTCCAGTACGTGTGGAAGACACAGCGGTGATCTGCATCAGATTCCGCAAGTTCGGCAATCCAACAATCGGGCGGCGACGGAGGTCTAGCTTGTTGAGATCATCGTTAGGTCCGCCGTCGTGCTCCTGTGGCCGCCGGTGGAGTTGATCTTGGTAGACGATAGCACAGGGGCCTTGAGGGCCGTCCTCTGAAATCACAAGCCGCCTAATTTGATCAGGATAGCAGTCACTTCGAATATCATTCTCATCAACTGGAGTTCGTCGGAGCTCGTCGCCGCTGTCAAGGCCGGATTGTCCATCTTGTTATATGGAGCATCGTTCTTAAATTCGTGCGGCACAGCTTCAATTGAGTGTGTGAGGAAACTTTTGGCGTTGTTGTTTTGGTGCTGGCATAGAGGTTCGATCCAGACGTGAATCGATGGCGGGGGCAGAGTGCGGCGACATATGCATCATGGGATTCTGCGTTGGTTTTCTGTAAAACATGTGACCAGCGGCCATGCAAATACGATCCACACAACTCTGCAATCCCATTGGGAGATGGTGTTTTGATGTGGGACATGGCACATACTTTTTGATTCACGGTGGCGACATTCCGAGGAAGCTGTGGCTTACTAGCATGTTCGGGTCACTGAGTATCGATGTTTGAACTCGCATATGTAGAGCATGTACATGTGCAATGACCTGAGCTATTTCACGGCTGGAACAAATAGACTCAATCCTCGCGTACGTGGTCGCTTGTGATTTTTGAAGAAACAGAACCAGTCAAACTTTAGCTTTCATTAGAAGTGAACATTACCTGTAAGTGAATAGATACAGTTTTCTGCAAATCGGGTCAGACTGCAAATTTGGACAAGGGAAGGCTGGGCCAAGGAACTGACCATGTTGCTTTCTTCATTATAGTTTTTCTGGCAGTTTGGGCCTTTTCTAATTAGTGAAGCTCAACTCGTATTGTGCATGTTATTTATCCCTTTTTTGTCTCAATTTTTTTATCCCTTTTTGTGTTTTTTTAAATATAATATGGCAGCACATTGTTCTAAATAGTAAAAAAAGAAGTGTTATAATTTTTTCCCTAATTTTCAACTTTTTTGTGTGGCTGTGGCCATGGGGTAGGTGTGTGAGAGGGTAACATTTTTAATAAACAATAATTTTTTCGTGAAGTTAAATGTTTTAACACCATTTTTCGGAACCTTCGAACTGTTCCATCTAAAGAGTTTGAACGTTTGCTGGAATTGAGCAAAAATATTTTTTCAAACTTTTCAAACGCTTCAAATGGAATTTTTTTATTTATTTTGAAATTACTGGGATTTTGCATTAAGATCTTTTCAAAACACTGAACTGATCATTTTTTTTAATTCAGACTTCTATGTTTCTATTTTTTGAAACCGGTTTTTCTTGTTTTTAATTTGAACATATCATTGTTTTAAATTCGGAATGTTTTTTAATTCGAACTGGTCATTGTTTTTTATTTGAACTGATTATTCTCTTTAATTCAAAACAAATTTTTATCCGAACTGATTATTCTCTCTAATTTAGAATAATCATTTATTTTTAATTCGAACTAATCATGGTTTTTAATTCAAACTGACCATTTCTTTTATTTCAAACTGATCATTGTTTTTAATTTCTACTGATCAATGTTTTTAATTCAAACCATTTTGTTCATTCTTGCACGCACATCAAACTGTGATGTATACCTTCTTCCAAGTAATAGCAATTATATCACCAGACAGGAAATTTTCCACATATAATACATGTACAAGAATGACATATACACCGCACCGACCTCATACATGAATGACATAACATGCTCCCTACTATTCAGATTGATGCGGAATTTGATGCACCATAGTGTACATGATGGACGTTCCATACTGTTCAGATTGGGTAGATCGTTTAGTACGCTCATCCACGCAGCACATGGAGGCAGACACATTGGTCACCTGGAAGGCAGAGCAGGAGCAGCTACATAAGGCGGAGCTCGGGAGGACGCCGCGCCCAGCGAACTGTGGGATGGCGCGCCTTGGGGGCCGATGGGGTGGCGCGTCGCGGGTGCCGGCAAGTGCGGCTGCAAGTGGCTTCTAAGGTCTGACCTACCTGCAATAATTAATAATGTATTAATCCTGCACTCATGAATCCAAAGTGATATTCTCCCAAATTACTGGAGTTCGGCTGCTCCCTTACATAGCAAGACTGCTACTACTACTACAAATTAAATGTTGTATACATGTAGCTTATACTAACATAGAAGAGATTAAACATTGTCAATTTGATGTAATTTTTTTTGTTCAGTCTACTGACAAAGCAGTAATATAAGGAAGACATTTGAAGGATTGCTCACACTAAAATAAGAAATTGTACTGAACTTAAAATAAGATTTGCACTGAACTAAAACTAGAATTTGAACTGAACTAAAATAGATCTTTGTTTAGGCATTTAAGCAAACACCTGACGGCAAAAAAAAGTGACTGGCATTTAGAAATAAAGACGATGGTATAGAAAAAATTCATGCAAGAATGAGAAGTATGACTCTGACATTTTAGCAACAAACAAATGACTAGGGTAGCAAATGTTCAAACTGAAACAATTGAGCTTGCAGCACATGTGGACAGTACGGACTAGAACATTGTGTTTTGTGCACCCGCTCGAACTGAAACAATTGAACTTGCAGCACATCTGAATGTGGACATGGAGGTAGGGGATCCTGTGGGTGACAACAAAACCTCAGCATCACCACAAAAATTCAGAAATGAGGCAGCATCATGAATTAATAGAGCTAGAGAGATTTGAGAGGAGCAGCAACATCATGCAAGAGAGAGAGAAAGCAGAGGAGAGCAACAACCATGCACATGTTGGAGGAGTACAGGAGCCGTGAGCTGCACTGGCATCCGGAGGCAGAGGCCTACTAGGGGCACTAGCAACATGCGCATGTTGGATGTTTTACATTCTTCTTTCATATTTAAACCACTGATTTTTGCACAGTCAACTCTTATATTGCTAAATAAACAAGAACTTGTTGCGGTTTATTTTTTGAACTTGCCTGGATTTAATACTTGAACTCCAGTCCCCAATTCAAGAATCATGCCAACAATCTGTAAAAAGAAAAGATGCAGAGTTTAGAAACAAAAAGGTTAAAATAAAAGTTGAAACAACAGACAAACTCTGAAGTAAATAGCACAAAAATGTTTTGAAACTCTTTCCTGAACATATGAGGTTTATGTCTTTGAACATACAAATTTTTCAAAACATGTACTTTCACTTTTTTCCTTGTGTGTGTGCTCGACTTGGCCGTTTGCGCAGTGCTAGTAAAAATGGGCGACCGCACAGGAGCTTCTTTGTACTGAAGCTTCTCTGTACTGAAGTGTTTCCAGAAATCATATCAATGGGTTATTAAACACATGCAGCAACATCGAAAGAGGAACACTAGAAAAAGAGGACGCCGCTGTACAGGAACTACAGTGCACAGACCAACAACATAAATTCTCAAGCAAAGCTCACAATCTCCATGGAAGATGCCTATGAAGCCTATGAATTCACCATGGAAGGGCCTCCCACTCCCCTACTCTATCTGCTCCCACTCCCTTCACACACACACGGAGCAGAGAGAGGATGAGAGGGAGATGACCGAGGCGGATCGAGGATGGAGCACAGTGGCCTGCACGCAGCTCTTCTCGTGACCGGCTGGGGAGCGTGTTGTTGTACTGACGAGGCAAACGAGGCAAAGGTCCAAATATATCACCTAAATAAGTTGAAAGAGTTTTACAAAAACAAGCAGGCAACAAAGAGAAAAGTCATGTATGGCTATCAGACACAACTTCTATATATAGGACTAGTAAGGGTCTCAGGAATCGACTACATTATATCATCAGTACTAGAATGACTGGACAAGAAGTTTAGATTTGTAGCAGCACACACACCAGAATTTTATTCAACTTTTCTAGGTGATTGCATCAGTACTAGTATGATTGGAAAAATATTTCAGATTTGTAGAAGCACACATATGAAACTTACAGAATTTTATGGAAATGCACGAGTTCTGATTTATCAGTACATAGTTTTATGGAAATGCATGAGTTAACTTCTTCTAGGCACTATCTGGACATGATGAAGACTAGCTAATGTAAGGATAGGCAGAGAGCACTTAGTGTTGAGCTTTTTTTCCAAGTATGTATTGAACTGGTATATTTTTTGTCAATGAACTGTTGTAGTATAGGTACTAGAGCTACCAGCATCTTTCTATATATCATGATAAAAAGCAAACAAACATGCATCATCTCCACCAGACCATTCTCTCATCATGTTCAGAGCATACATACTAGAGAAAATTGAATTGGCAATAGAAGAAATTTATGCTTTTTGGGGACTGATATCATGTAATACCACATCCAGAAAGCATGCCAAGAAAAATGTATATATTTTTTAGTTGAAGAACTAGCAGTCTTGCAGCACAAGAGGCACGACATGGTGCTATTAACTAACTTACAGAGATCCTTTTTGCTTTGTAGTAGTACAAGTGTCAGAAATTTACCATTTGATGGCCTTCACGCCACTAGCAGCGCCGGAGGTGACCTCATGTCTCCTGCTGCCGGCGGGGAACGGGAGCTGGATCCATGGGGAAGAAGGTGGCAGGAGCGCCTTGTCCGTCCGATCTCTCATGGGAGGGTAGTGCTCGACGTCGAGGTGCAGGGCGGCCAAGGAGACGATCACACGATGAGGAGGAGCAGGACAGGGCAGAGGTGGTTGTTGCCAACGCTCCGCCCTCCGCCGGGGACCGCCCCTGCAGCGCATCATGGGAGGTGCGAGGAGGAGCCATGGCGCATCGCCGGAGGTGGAGGCTCTATGTTTATGTTAATAGTACCATAATATCATTGCACAGTAGTGGTTGTCAACTGAATCTTGCAAGTCCAAACAAACCCACAATTGAACTTGAAGCCTGACAAAAAAGAATAAACTCGCACTGACAAATGGATGAATTTAATCTAGAACACCTTTCTCCTTTAGACAGTTGATTAATGCCACACACATGGACAAGATAGTGTGCCAAGAAATCAAACTGCACAAGTTAGAAGACACAAATTAACACCACGATAGCTGCTCTTGACCATGGAATGGATGGAAGCACAAGACGATAAAATAAAATAAGAATTGGCTTGAACTTAAACCAAAATGATAATTGAACTGAACTAAAATTAGATACTGGACTGAAAATAAGAAACATATAGAAAAATTAAATTCATAAACACAAGCATTTTCAGCAATCAAATTTTCCTCTTGAATATGTAGAGGGACACACCTTGTTTTTTCTATCAGATTCCTACATCCAGGCAAAGAAGTGGGTATAGGACAAGGTACATCAGCCCAAGTTTTTGTACTTCTCATTGCATTGCTTTAGTTTGGTTCCAAGAACACTATGCTTCGGTTCCGGTTGCAGACCTGGTCGTCACGGCGTGCAGGGACCATGGAGGAAGAGGATCTGGAGCAGAAGCTCTCACACGATGAAGTTGTGGATGGCGCCGAGCACGTCGGTGGACGCATGTTCGGAGAAGTTGTAAAATATCTGCAGAACTGAAGGATATGATTTTTGTATTATCTCTGATCACAATGAACAAAGTATTTAGAACTGATGCATATATGATACTCGATCAATACTAAAATGGACAATATTTGTTAAGTTTCTATGTATGAACCTACCAACTTAAACATGAACTTCTCGCTAGGGTTATTCTTAGGTATTGAAAAATGTTCAGGAAAAGCACATATATCAGTAATAGTTATATCGAGAGGGTTTACTTCAACCCCTACATTTTTCAATCAGTAATAGTTATATCAGTAACTCGTTATTAATCAGTACTAGTACGACTGGACAAGAAGTGCAAATTTGTAGCAGCACACAGATTGAACTTACATAACTTTTCTTTGAACTATTTTTTAGGTGATATATCTAAACTTACATAATTTTGAAATGTGTATTGATGATACTTTTGCACACGCACTCAACTATTTTGTGTTTTTTCATGAACTGACAAAATAATACAAACCAAACTAATAATGAGTTTAGTACAGAAAACAAGTCTCTTCTCTAGGCATTAAGACAAATACCTGTCGAATAACAAGCACAAGACAGCAGTGGCGCTTGAGGAGCAGGGGAAGAGGGACAGTACGAACAAGTGCAGCTTAATGATACCATATTCTACAGAACAAATTTGCCACTTGGGACTGAAGAAAGAATCATACAAGATGAGCTGAAAATCATAATAGAATGACCATAGCTACAATATGAACTGAATATACACCAGAGGAGCATGAACATCCAGGGGGTGTGGAAAGGTTGAGATGGGAACCTCCCGAGCTGCGGCATTGAACGGTTTGGCACTGTGTTGTTGAACGGTCTGGGGTGGCGGCAGTGAACGGACGGCACGTCGGGTTGCTGGTTGTCATGCTGGAGATGGACGTCAGGGACACTGCGGCAGAAGAAGTGTGTCATGCCGGTGACCTCCGGCTGTGCGTGTAGATGGTTCTCTGGTAGACTAGAGCTGGGGGCGATGGGAAACAGGGTGTGGCAGCCGGAGCTAGTGACTGCAGAGAGTGGTCGGGGAGCTTGATGACGAGATCAAGAGGAGATGGGGGCGACAGAGGCTTGCGAAGTGGCGGCAGCGCCGGCGGCTAGGAGGTTGGGAAAGGGGCGGCGACGCGGCCGGCAACTAGGAGGTTGTGTACGGGGCACGCGGCGCGGTGGAAGTAGTGGGCAGGTTGGCCGGCGGTGCGGTGGAAGCAGAGGGCGGCGCTTCGGTGGGAGCAGCGGGGAGGCGAGCCGGTGGTGTAGTGGAAGCAGGGGGTTGGCGCTCCGGGGCGCGTGGCATGGT
>NC_041380.1:365596164-365670149 GCF_002162155.2 Triticum dicoccoides | reverse complement strand
AATTGGATGTGGGTTATCATAAACTATTATTGTTGACATTACCCTTGAGGTAAAAGGTTGGGAGGCAAAACTATAAGCCCCTATCTTTCTCTGTGTCCGATTAAAACTTCATACCCATAAGTATTGCGTGAGTGTTAGCAATTGTAAAAGACTAAATGATAGTTGAGTATGTGGACTTGCTGAAAAGCTCTTATATTGACTCTTTCTGATGTTATGATAAATTGCAATTGCTTCAATGACTCAGATTATACTTTGCTAGTTTTTCAATGAAGTTTCTGATTCATACTTGACATTGCGAATATATAGTTACTTTAGCATAAGAAATCATATGACAATATATATATATATGTTGCTATTCTAAGAATGATCATGATGCCCTCATGTCCGTATTTTATTTTATCGACGCCTCTATCTCTAAACATGTGGACATATTTTTCGATATCGGCTTCCGCTTGAGGACAAGCGAGGTCTAAGCTTGGGGGAGTTGATACGTCCATTTTGCATCATGCTTTTATATCGATATTTATTGCATTATGGGTTGTTATTACACATTATGTCACAATACTTATGCCTTTTCTCTCTTATTTTACAAGGTTTACATGAAGAGGGAGAATGCCGGCAGCTGGAATTCTGGGCTGGAAAAGGAGCAAATATTAGAGACCTATTCTGCACAACTCCAAAAGTCCAGAAGCTCCACGAAAGTCAGTTTTGGAATATATAAAGAATATTTGGTGAAGGAAGCACCAGAGGGGGTCCACCCATCGTCCACGAGGGTGGAGGGCGCGCCCTACCCCCTGGATGCCCCCCCCCCCGCCTCATGGGCCACCTGGAAGCCCCCCGATGCCCATCTTCTGGTATAAGGTGTCTTTTGCCCTGGAAAAAATCATAAGAAAGTTTTCGGGATGAAGCGTCGCCGTCTCGAGGCGAAACCTTGGTGGAACCAATCTAGGGCTCTGATAGAGCTGTTCTGCCGGGGAAACATCCCTCCGGGAGGGGGAAATCGTCACCATCGTCATCACCATCAATCCTCTCATCGGGAGGGGGTCAATCTCCATCAACATCTTCACCAGCACCATCTCCTCTCAAACCCTACTTCATCTCTTGTATCCGATCTTTGTCTCAAAACCTCAGATTGGTACCTGTGGGTTGTTAGTAGTGTTGATTACTCCTTGTAGTTGATGCTAGTTGGTTTATTCGGTGGGAGATTATATGTTCAAATCCTTTATGCACATTAATACCCGTTTGATTATGAACATGAATATGATTTGTGAGCAGTTACGTTTGTTCCTGAGGACATGGGAGAAGTCTTGTTATAAGTAGTCATGTGAATTTGGTATTCGTTTGATATTTTGATGAGATGTATGTTGCCTTTCCTCTAGTGGTGTTATGTGAACGTCAACTACATGATACTTCACCATTTCTTGGGCCAAGGGGAAGGCATTGGGAGGTAATAAGTAGATGATGGGTTGCTAGAGTGATAGAAGCTTAAACCCTAGTTTATGCGTTGCTTCGTAAGGATCTGATTTGGATCCATATGTTTCATGCTATGGTTAGGTTTACCTTAATTCTTCTTTCGTAGTTGTGGATGCTTGCGAGGGGGTTAATCATAAGTGGGATGCTTGTCCAAGGAAGGGCAGTACCCAAGCACCGGTCCACCCACATATCAAATTATCAAAGTAACGAACGTGAATCATATGAGCATGATGAAACCTAGCTTGACGATAATTCCCATGTGTCCTCGGGAGCGCTTTCCTTTATATAAGAGTTTGTCCAGGATTGTCCTTTGCTACAAAAAGGATTGGGCCACCTTGTTGCACATTGTTTACTCTTGTTACTTGTTACCTGTTACGAATTACCTTATCACAAAACTATCTGTTACCGATAATTTCAGTGCTTGCAGAGAATACCTTACTGAAAACTACTTGTCATTTCCTTCTGGTCCTCGTTGGGTTCGACACTCTTACTTATCGAAAGGACTACGATAGATCCCCTATACTTGTGGGTCATCAGTGACCTCTGTGGCAACCATTCGCTCCCCAGGCGCCTCTTCATGTACTGCGGCAACCGTCCACCGACTCTTCTCCTTTCCCTCTCGATTTGGAACTGCTGTCGCACGCTAGCTATTCCTCCCTCCTCCATTTGCCTTCATCCTTCCTTCTGCCATTGTTTGATCATCTTCTCCATGGAGGGAACAGGCCAGAAATGACCCTGTTATTCTTGCCCCGATCTGAATGATGATGCGGTGGAGGAACTCATTCATCGGTGCGATGTCATCACCTCAGCTAGCATGGCAGGTTCGTTCAAGACCATTCTCGACTCAACTAATAACATCATTACAAGGAACCCAAGGGTCTAGGAGCGGTTTGATCTCCCTATCTTCTTCATCGTGACCCTGATGACTGGCGCGGGGACAAGGGAAGCCTCGCCTTGTGTAAGTTGATGCCGCTTGATAATGATACATATGATGTTAAGATGACATCGCTTGAGGGAAAGGCTTGGGCAGGCGCAAATGGAGATTGGGTTGTTTTTACTGGGTACAACTGTGAGTGGGAACTTGTGAATGTGTACACTCGTCATCGGGTTCCACTTCCAAAAAATCTCAGACAACTACCCAGAGGTTGAGTACACTAGTATTCTACGTGAGTTCAAATACAATCATGCTGACTGTCGTCTACGGAAGATAGCAATTTGTCGAGTTCCCAACCGGTCTTGGGGTTATAGGAATGCTTGTGTTGTCGCTATCTTCGACAAGCTTGTTGCCGTCCTTCATAGTTCGACTCGGCGGATATTGCTCAAAAATTAGTTTCTATACACGGATGAGTACTGTGATGCAATTTAATACGAGGGTCTTGTGTTTGCTGCCACCACTCATGGCACTGTTTTTGCATGGAATCCTTATGATTTCAGTACGTTTGTCTTCCACCGTAATTATAATTGTTTCATCCACATGCATGCGGGTTAGCTAGTTTCCCTTTACTAATTAACCTTCTTGTGTTTCCAAGGTCCCGTGAACATTCCACCACCTATACTTGAAAATTTTATTCATGGGCATGAGGACGAGCAGGACCCATATACTCGGTGGCGCCTGGAAACTTATTCCGATGGATCACCTCTTCTTGTCTGTATACAGGGCACTGCTAATGTTACTAAGGAAGTAGGTGTTGTGTCGTATGGTCGCACTCTCCGGACCTATTACAACATCCGTTGTAGGGTATTCAGGATGGATACTAGTGTACTAGCGCCAACACCTTCTCCTTGGTTCAGTATTGAAAGTCTTGGAGGAAACTCGCTCTTCCTTGGACAAAACTATCCAATGATGGTGGAAGGCGATCCAGCTGCTGTTGACACAACGTTACTACCATTTATGAGAAGCAACTGTATCGATACCTTGGACATTACTATGCTTCCCTACCGTCCCAATATGGGTCCTGACATAGGCCGCTTTAGCCTCGATGATCAGTCCTGCGTTGGTCTCGAGATTGACAATAGCTGGCCCTTCCTAGAGAATCACTTCTGGTTCAAATCAAGTGTTTCCAACATCGACGAGTGGTTGAGCTGAAGTTCATTTCATTGCTTTGTTATTTGTTGTGTGAGAAAAACTTTACTATAATGTTTTGTTGGAAATGATCTATAATCCAACGTGTATCCTCATTGTCGTTATGGGTTGATGACTTGTTGTATGTAATCAATAGTACATTTGCATATGCGTCCATGAACTCACGCCTGCTAGTGGTGTGCATATGAACAGTGCTAGTGATTTTAGTTGCAAAAATTAGATAGTGATAGTGATTTGTAGCTGCATATTTTGACAAATCGCAGTGTTACAAAGTTGACAAATGGCAATGTTACTAGATAAACAAATGTCAATCTTTCCAGTTTGACAAATGGCAACATACCCAAAATGACAGATATGCAAATCTTACCCAATTGTTTGTACGTGGTTGCACACGGGTCATGCAAAACAACCGTTTGCATTGAAGGGGTGCAGAAATCCTGCTCCGCACATTTTCCCTTGGCTTCCTGGGGAAGATGTCGGTTTGCATACGGGTGTTCTAACTAAAACGTCTGCGATGAGTGTTTTATATTTAAAAACCATTGAAGTTTTCATCAAAAGAAAATCGTTTGATAAGTCTGTACATTAAGAGAGAAAAATGCAAGTTCGTTCAAATCATATCTTTCATTCAATCACATTGCGAATTTATATTCATATGATCGAGAATTTGAGATACAGTATTAAACCCCAAAAAACTATTTCCGGCGGTGGCGGAGGCGGCGTGCCGCACCGTCGTTGTCGTTGTCGTCCTCCGGGACATCGTTGTTGAAGTCTTCAAGGCAGCACAAAATGTTCTTCACTGTAAATCAAACATCATGTCATCGCACGATGGACGGGCGGGGCGCGGGAAGACGGCAACTGGTGTCACTGAGAGGTAGCAGTCGACGGCAGCATCCCATGCCGCTGAGGGGGCACGTGCACGGGCACGGGCGCGGTGGGTGCAGCCAAACGCACGGGGACCGGCGCCGCGGTGGGTGGAGGGACGCACACGAGCATGGCGGGTGCAGCCAAACGCATGGGGGCTGGTGCCACGGTGGGTGGAGGGGCGCGCACGGGCACGGGCACGGGCGCTGGCGCTGGCATCTACACGAGCTCACGCGGGTCCGCGTAGACCTCACTGACGCCCGTGGCTTCCAGCTCTGCGATAGTGCTCGATGACCGGCCCGTTAATGCTACGGGGATGGTCGCTGGCACGGGCGCGGGGATGGGAGCTGGGACGGGAGCGAGGGCAGCAACCGCCGCGGCCAGCTCGTTCTGGGCCATGTCCATGAGGCCCCATTCCTCCTTATTTTCTACTCTCCTCCGGCTCAGAGTCGACTTCACCAAACTTTAAGACTAGTGGTAGATGATCATTTTGCGCCATGGCGTTGGTGGAGGTCTGCGGGGGGAGGGGATTGGGAGGCGAACAGTAAGGCCACCCGTATTAAACAGTAGCTTGGGTGCCATTAATGGAGAGGAAGACGGGCGGACATGGAAGTCAAAGGGCTCGCTTCCCAGTGAGCCTTTGCACCGTACAGCTCGCATGCTTCGTGATGAGCCTGCGCATTGGAGGACAGCTTGCACGCCACTCGGTCAGCATGCGCACCGGACTGCGCTTGCACACCTCCCGTTCAGTCAAGGTCAAGCAGCTGTCCGCACGGCACCTCCTACAGCCATTAAAACCAAGACACATGGCGTCACGTGAATGGTTAACAGAACGCACGCAGTTTGAATTATACAAATGTTTGAGATATTAAAGTGGCAGCTATTTTTTCAAAATGCCTTTGTTGGCTGTCATTATTCGAGTGCGCCTTCTATCAAAATGGACACGAAAAATACCACATCATGCCGGGTGCCATTCCATGATAGCATGCCAAGTTTCATGAATTTCAGACGAGTTTTGGATTTACTAGAATTTCAATACCAGGCATCTTAATGTTTTGCCGGCAATCAACGGTGCCCTGGTGTTTGAAATTCATTCCCATTTCTTGCATGGGACCTAAGCATGCACCCAAGGACATGGATTTGATTTTTCAACCAATTTATATGCACTGGAGCATGTGCATGTAGTTCAAATTTGAATTATGCACATAAATGCATTGAAAACTCAGCTAATGCATAAAAATGTCCAAAAGAACCCCGAAAAAACACAAAAATTGACACAACACTCTTGTTGTTCTATGTTGACACGAGAAAATTTTTGGAAGCAATAAGAGGCAGTGGATATCGTTTCGTCCCCAAAGGTGGGACGTTCCCTACCGAAACCATGATGCTTGTTGTGAGAAGCTCTGGTTTGTGAGAAGCATATACCCAAACCTGCCCCAAACGGGACAAATTTTTTACCACGGCATGTTGATGCCGCTCCATGAAAGCATGCCAAGTTTCATGAATTTTAGACGAGTTTTGAATTTACTAGAATTTAAAAACCAGGCATCTCAATGTTTTGCCGGCAATCAACGTTGCCCTGGTGTTTGAAATTCATTCCCATTTCTTGTATGGGACCTAAGCATGCACCCAAGGACATGGATTTGATTTTTCAACCAATTTATATGCACTAGAGCATGTGCATGTAGTTCAAAATTGAATTATGCACATAAATGCATTGAAAACTCAGTTAATGCATAAAAATGTCCAAATGAACCCCGAAAAATCCCAAAAATTGACACAACACTCCTGTTGTTCTATGTTGACACGAGAAAATTTTCAAAAGCAATAAGAGGCAATGGATATTGTTCCGTCCCCAAAGGTGGGACGTTCCCTACCGAAACGATCATGCTTGTTGTGAGAAGCTCTGGTTTGTGAGAATCATATACCCGAACCTGCCCCAAACGGGACAAATTTTTTAACACGGCATGTTGATGCCGCTCCATCATAGCATGCCAAGTTTCATGAATTTCAGACGAGTTTTGGATTTACTAGAATTTAAAAACCAGGCATCTCAACATTTTGCCGCCAATCAACAGTGCCCTAGTATTTGAATTCCATTCCCATCTCTTGCATGGGACCTAGAAATTCACCCAAGGATACAGGTTAGATTTTTCAACCGACCTTAGTGCATTGGAGCATGTGCTTGTAGTTCAAATTTGAATTATGCACATAAAATGCCTAGAAAACCCAGTTAGTGCATAAAAATGTCCAAACGAACCCTGAAAAACACAAAAATTGACACAACACTCCTGTTGTTCTATGTTGACACTAGAAAATTTTTGAAAGCAATAAGAGGCAATGGATATTATTTCGTCCCCAAAGGTGGGACGTTCCCTATCGAAACCATCATGCTTGTTGTGAGAAGCTCTGATTTGTGAGAAGCTTATACCCGAACCTGCCCCAAATGGGACAAAAATTTTACCACGACATGTTGATGCCGCTCCATGATAGCATGCCAAGTTTCATGAATATCATACGAGTTTTGGATTTACTAGAATTTGAAAACCAGGCATCTCAATGTTTTTCCGGCAATCAACAATGCCCTGGTGTTTGAATCTCATTCCCATCTCTTGCATGGGACCTAGAAATTCACCCAAGGGCACACATGTGATTTTTCAACCAACTTTGGTGCATTGGAGCATGTGCTTGTAGTTCAAATTTGAATTATGCACATAAAATGCCTAGAAAACCCAGTTAATGTATAAAAAGGCCAAATGAACCCCAAAAAATTCCAAGATTGAACACAATACTCTTGTTGTTCTATGTTGACAGTAGAAATTTTTTGAAAGCAATAAGAGGCAATGGATATCGTCCCGTCCCCAAAGGTGGTACGTTCCCTATTGAAACCATCATGCTTGTTGTGAGAAGCTCTGTTTTGTGAGAAGCTTATACCCAAACCTGCCCCAAATAGGACAAAATTTTCACCATGGCATGTTGATGCCGCTCCATGATAGCATGCCAAGTTTCATGAATTTCAGACGAGTTTTGGATTTACTAGAATTTAAAAACCAGGTATCTCAACTATTTGCCAGCAATCAACAGTGCCTGGTGTTTGAAATTCATTCCCATCTCTTGCATGGGACCTAGAAATTCACCCAAGGACACACATGTGATTTTTCAACCAACTTTAGTGCATTGGAGCATGTGCTTGTACTTCAAATTTGAATTATGCACATAAAATTCCTAGAAAACCCAGTTAATGTATAAAAAGGCCAAACGAACCCTGAAAAATTCATTCCCATTTCTTGCATGGGACCTAAGCATGCACTGAAGGACACATATTTGATTTTTCAACCAATTTTTATGCACCGGAGCATGTCCATGTAGTTTAATTTTGAATTGTGCACCTGAAATGGCTAGAAAACCAGTTTAATGTATGAAATGTCAAATGAACCCTGAATAATTCCAATTCTTTTACGACACACATATAGTTACATGTTCACTGCAAATAAAAGGTCTAGCAATTCAAACAACGTCCATTGCCGCTGTGACCCCATTTTGTAATTCAAATCAAGTAGATCCCACACAGTTTATTATCACCAACCATGTGAGATATAGTACAAAATATCTTGGAGCACAATCGGTGTATAGTACGCCTATGGCTTACGCGAGAAGGTGCGTCGGCTACAGTCCACAACCGGTGTGTCAAGCACACTAGCTCGCTCCCCAAAAACTCCCGCCTCTGCATCCCTCGCAATCTCGAAAATATCTACCGCCTGGAAGGTTTTAATGTTTGATAGCACACGATTAGTATGTGCGGACCGTGTGTGATGTTTGTTACTCCCACTCTGCTTCAGTCCCTTGATTCAAATTTTCAGTGGCTCCGGCATTTTACTCCCGGCTCTGCATCCCTCGCAATCTCAAAAATATTTGCTCGCCCTTGATCCAAATTTTTAGTAGCCCCGCCTTGTTACTCCCGCCTAGTAAAATTTTCAGTTGTCGTAGTATTTCCTCAAACACAACCTCCGCTCACACAGACACACACAACCCTCGAAACCATTGGTAGGTTGCCGCCATCGTCGGCGCCTCCATCCTCAACCTCTGCCTGTGTGCCGGGGAGCTCGAGTAGCCAATGGCCAAAATAGGTTTATCACGGCCTTTTCGCCCAACGCCAGCGAGGTGGCCGCCAAGGTGTCCCTGTCGTCCTCCGCGGGCCCGATCCACTGTCGCCGGTCCCCCGATCCACCCGCTGCTACGCCCCTACGCCGGTTCGAGGACTTCCCCGCCCTCCACCGGACCCGGCAGCTGAGGAAGTCCTACCTCAGTGTCCGGCAGCGGCGGTGGGGGATGTGGGTCACCGAGATTACAGATCGAGAAACCCACACCCGCCGGTAGCTCGGTAGCTTCCACACGGCCGAGCTCGCGGCCATGGAGTATGACCACTGGCACGTCCGCTACCACGGCGCGGTGGCTAGGCTCAATTTCCCCTTCGGAACACGTTCGGTCCACCTCGTTCCGCCGGAGCCAGGGGTGGTGAGCTCGGCTATGGCGCGGGAGGACCACGAGGCGTGGGAGCACCTCGAGGCCGAGGCCACCGACGAGGCCTACATGCAAGATCTCCGCCAGCAGCACTCGTGGAGGCGGAGCGGGTGATCTTTGCCGGTGTGGAGGGCGGCAAGGTTATCGCGCTCTCCTCTGATGACGAGGTTGAAGGTGGCGAGGATGGTGGCACGGAGGGCGGCGAGGTTATCACGCTCTCCTATGATGACGAGGTCGAAGGCGGCGGCGACGGCAGCGCGGAGGGCATCGAGATAGGCCCCGAGGATGAGGAGATCGACGTCGACGAGTGGAGGAGTACCTTCCCCAACGACCCCGACGACGGTACTGGCCCGAACCCAGCTCGCAGCACACCGTACATGACGAGGAAGGATTGGCTCGACCTCTACTTTGACCGAAAGTGGTTTAGCTTAGTTTAAATTTATGTTTTATGTTCGGTTATGCAAAACTATCTATGTTTATGTTTGAATGCATGCTACTTTTGGTTGAACCTGCTTTGAACTTGATCAAATTGAAGTTTACAACCTTAAGTTTAGGGGATCGACTAGAAAAGGCCAAAAATTGCTGGAGTATATATATATCCACTAAGGGTTTTAGTCCTTTAACTTTTTAAGGATCGCCTAGAGATGTCCTTGTGACTTGTTTGTTTCAGTTCTTCACAATGTGATGCACTATATGTGCAACTATTTGCCGTGCAGTTCAATTTCATCAATAACAGTTTCAACAATACCACTATGAATTACGATATTTGGTTGTTGTTAAGGATATTACAGTTAACATGCATTTTCGTTTTTCAATTGTTGTTTAGCAACATGCATTGTACTGAATGACTAAATATGCAATCCCAGGCTACATAGCAACAAGGAAGAGTGTTACCTTAATGTTCTGATGATGTCTAGATATACATGTAATACAATCTTATATAATGGGATGGATGGACTGTTGTACTACATCATTTTTCAATTGTTGTTTAGCTTCTAATATTAACTTGGTGCTTTAGGTACATATATCATTGCCAAATATCCACACTTCGACCCTTTCTGCGTAT
Source organism: Triticum dicoccoides (assembly GCF_002162155.2). Lineage (NCBI taxonomy): Eukaryota > Viridiplantae > Streptophyta > Magnoliopsida > Poales > Poaceae > Triticum > Triticum dicoccoides. Next base: position 365,660,145 of record NC_041380.1, on the reverse strand, counting down.
GGGGCAATGAGATATTCATGAACCAGCATCAAGTGAGGAAACTAATAAAGATTGTTATTAAAATGGGTCAAAAGATGTCAATCGAACTATTTGTTTACACTTTATGCAGGACAACAGTGAACTGCGGGATGGTAAGTAAGAACCATGTAGCCTTCTTTTTACTGCCCGTAATGAGTTGTGTTAGATGACAATATCTGAATCTTTTTTCTTTTGCAGTGGATCCTAAAGCAGTTTACTCAAGATTACCTCTCAAACTACATGATTGGCAGCCGGCCATCACAAGGGGCTGGACTAGAGTCCTGCATGCCTTCTGCATCGAGGAGAGCACAATAGGGCCATTCCGCTTCACCTTGTTCAGCAACTGGAATGTTTGTCGCCTCTTTCTTTACCATCTGTAATAGTACAAGTATAGAACCCTGGTACATCATTCTTTATTTGGTGTTTCTGTAATTCTTAAACATATGTGCCTGTGAATTGAATAATGCATTGGTTGTTTGAACCTGATGGATATGAATAAATCTATAGCCTACTTTCAAGTTTAAATTAGGTACAATTTTAAATAGCAGCAATTAAATTAGGGCGAAATTATGTTGTGCGGGTCATTACGGCACACATGGTTGGTAAAACACAAACGTTTGTGATATACACCATAATCCGAGACGGTTCACAGAGAGGAAACGTGTGCAAGCATGCACATAGTTGCCGTTTGCAAAGCGTGTGTGATGTCAGACACTATCACATATGGTTGGGAAAACTAAATGCGTGTGATTGTCAACCTATCGTACACGGTTTATAATCATGAACTGTTTGTGATGTGCCAGGCATCGTAAAACTCCCGTGCCTAGAATCTACCTGGAAAACTCCCGTGCCTGGAATCTGCCTGGTTTTAGGCAGAACCACAAAACTCCGACTGCGATGGCAATGTGAGCACAAACGAGTAGCAAGGATGAAGCGTTTGGGATATTCGAGATATCGGAAATGGTTATATAGGGACAACTATATGCATCAAGGCTCCCTATCCCCAACGGTTTTTGGGTCATGTGGGAAGGACCCCCCTATCGCCCACACTCACTTGGCGACGGTCCCAAATGCCGTCACGGAAAGGGGTTAAAAACCGTTTGTTTAGGACCGACGCGCACCAGTGATACTTTATAATGTTGATCCAGTTGTACCTACTGCTTATTTTGAGAAACCTCATTTTCCTGTTAGGATAAAGGAACATGGTAAAGTTTCAATTGTGGTTAACAAAAGCTCTGTTAGAACACCTAAACCAGATGAACAAATTAGAGTTGAACCTAATATTGCTATGGTTAAAGATCTCTTGGAAGAAGATGTGGATGGGCATGTTATCTACTTTTGTGCAGAAGCTGCTAGAATTACCAAACCCGAAAAAAGGGGAAAAAATAGACCAGTTGTTGGCCTGCCTGTCATTTCTGTTAAAATAGGAGATCACTGTTATCATGGTTTATGTGACATGGGTGCTAGTGTGAGTGCTATTCCTTACAAGTTATATCAAGAAATTAGGGAAGACATAGCACCTACAGAATTAAAACACATAGATGTCACTATTAAACTTGCAAATAGAGACACCATATCACCTTGTGGGATTATTAGAGATGTTGAAGTCTTGCGTGGGAAAATAAAATATCCTACTGATTTTCTTGTTCTTGGTTCCCCACAAGATGACTTTTTTCCCATTATCTTTCGTAAACCTTTCTTGAACATCGTTAATGCTAAGATAGATTGTCAGAAACAAACTATGGGTGTTAGCCTTGGTGATGAGTCTCATGAGTTTAATTTTTCCAAGTTTAGAAACCATCATAAAAAAGAATTGCCTAGCAAGGATGAATTAATTGGTCTTGCTTCTATTGTTGTGCCACCTACTAATCCTTTAGAACAATATTTGCTAGACCATGAGAATGATTTACATATGCATGAAAGAACTGAATTAGATAATATTTTATTTGAACAACGTCCTTTGCTTAAACACAATTTGCCTATTGAAACTCTTGGAGGTCCTCCTCCACCTAAAGGTGATCATGTATTTGAATTAAAACAATTGCCAGACACTTGGAAATATGCTTATCTTGATGAAAAGAAGATATATCCTGTTATTATTAGTGCTAACCTTTCAGAACATGAAGAAGAAAGGTTGTTGAAAGTTCTAAGGAAGCACTGAGCTGCTATTGGATATACTCTTGATGATTTAAAGGGCATTAGTCCCACTCTATGTCAGCACAAAATTAATATGAAACCTGATGCTAAACTAGTTGTCGATCACCAACATTGGTTAAATCCGAAGATGAAAGAGGTGGTAAGAACAGAAATATTAAACCTTCTGGAAGCAGGTATAATTTATCCTATAGCTAATAGTAGATGGGTAAGCCCCGTTCATTGTGTTCCTAAAAAAGGAGGTATTACTGTTGTTCTTAATGATAAGAATGAACTCATTCCACAAAGAATTTGTGACGCCCGAGACCGATGCTCCAGACGGCTTCCATGTTTTTCGTTGTTGTCATGTGTTTCGTTTGTTTGTTGCTTTCATCATGTCATCATTTGCATTGCATCATGTCATCATGCCATCATATCATTAATTTTATAACTCTTTTAAATAAATTGCATAGATCTTTTGATCTATTTAAACCGAGGGAATGCACATGGTGATTTCTCTTTATAACATATCCTCCTAATAAGTATGGAGCTATTATAAATATTCCGTTTGTTTGGAATTTATCAGAACACACTTGCAAAACAATTCCCATGCCTTTTCCACTTCAAGTTTTACCTCAAAAACTTGCCAACAATTCTTTCTCCATTTATTGAGGCTCCTCCAAAAGTCTCAATGTTTTTTTGGCCCTTCCTTTTACAAAGTCCTAGTTCAAACCCATTTGAATTAAATTCAAATGAGTTTGAATTCATATCTTCCGATCTTGCCACTTCTAATTTTCTCGGACCAAGCATATTTTTGTGAGTCCAAGAAAATTTGCCTCGTGCTCAAATTCTTCTCCTATCTCTCTCTATATTTCCAAACACTCTGTTTAATTGCTAAAACAGGGAAAAGGGATCTAGGATAGAGAGAGAGTGCAGGACCTCAGCCCATCCAAGCCGGCCCATCCCCGCGGCCCACCTAGGCTAGCCGCACCATCCCCGAGGCCCAGCAGGCCCATCTATCCCTCCTAACCCTAGCCCGATCCCTCTCGGTCCTCTCCTTCCCTTCGTCCGCCTCCAGCGCCACACACGCACGCAGCCAGTGCCAGGAGCCCGATCCCCTCGCTCTCGATTCCCCTGCGTCGCTGCCTCGTCTCCCCTCCGCCATGGCCTCACAGCCCGATCCCCATATTGCCATGGTCGCCGCCAAGCTCTGCCCCGCGACCTGTACTGTGCCTCCACGCCGTCTTCCGCACCCCAGCCTCCTCGTCGCCGCTTCGCCTGTCTCCGGCCACCGGTGCCCTCGCTGGAGCCACCTTGCCTCGCCCGCTGGCGAGCCCCTTCTCCAACGACCCCGTCCTCTGCTTGCCCGCCTTGCCTCAAGCCCCTTCGCCGGTGTTCCATGCGTCCCGTTGCCTCGCAGCCGTCGTCTGGCCAGCCGCGGGCCAGCGCCGCCGCCCGTCGACCTCCTCTGCTCCAGCCGTGGACAGCCCCTGCTCGAGACCCACCTTCGGCCTCGCCATGGTTTCCCTGACCTCTTCCCGCACGCGCGGCCGAGCTGCCCCTGCCTCGTTCGACCACCACCATCGCCTCACTGCTGTTGCTGCCCTCTGCTGCTTTCCCTTGAGCGCGCCCGCTCCATCGCCTCCTTGTTGCCGCCCAACCGAGGTCTTGTGATGCTTCGTTTCGGAACATAAGACCATCAAGATCGAGACTGCCTCGGATATCGCCAAGTGCACCACCGACAAGACCGGCAAGCGAACGTCTACACGGCAACCCTAGGATTCAAGTTCCACTTCGACAAGTGTACCTCTTCATCTTGGAATTGCGAAGTACCACACCGAAAAGCAAGTACAACAAGGAACCCCGAAGGACTTGGATGCGCCAAGTTCCTCTCTGACACGTGTACGATTACCATCGCTGTGGATTCGACAAGACCAAGTGTACAACTACCGTCGACCGTGGATTCATCAAGTTCCTCGATGACCGTGTGCCACTATCGCTTCCCGAACATGAACGACTACTTCCTCTTCGAAACGTGTACGACTTCCGTCGCTGAAGACCCATGTACCACTACTTCCCTCTTCGAACCCGAACTGTCCCGATTGCACGCTCCAAAGGTATAACCCCGAGACGACGCTCGTGAACGAATGCATGTGTTGCATGAGATGCATGTTTAGATGTTGTATCCGCCCGTGAATGTTAGTTGTTTCCCTTTCTTGGCACCGCCGTCGACCCGTGGGAACCCGGTATCCGGAATCACCCCACCATCCTTGCATGACACGCCCCCGTCACACTTTCTTTTGCACTGGCATCTCAATCGAGTTACCGGAACCGAAATGTTGACGTGGCATCATTTCCATTGTCATTGCCATGGCACCTCTTCCGTTTTTGCCACGATGACAAATGCTTCATAACATGTTTATGTCAACTTTTAACAAAAATTGCATAAAACTTGCATGTGTCATCCGCATCATGATAACAACATTTAAAATGTTTATAATTGTTGTTTCCATTATATTGCTAAATGCATATGAGGATTTCCAGAATTGTTGTTTGTTGTCTCCGGCCTCATTTAAACTTGCCTAAATAGTTAGTTTATATATATTTCACCTCTTGCCATGTTTAATAACATTTAATATTGTTGAGTACATAAACGGGAGAGAACTAAATAAGTCATGTGGTGTTTCGTCAATATGCAACTCGTTGCATATTGAGCTCCACTTAACTTGTAGTTTTGTTTGTGCACTTTGCCATGCCATGCCTCATTAAACCAGACATGCATCATACTTGATTGTGCATCATGCCATGTTTATGTGGTGGTTGTTTACCATGTTGCTTGCTTCTTTCCGGGTTTTCTTCTCTCGTTAGCTTCAGTTTCGTTCCGGAGTTGTGAGGATTCGTTCGACTACGTCCGTTTGTCTTCTTCATGGACCCATTCTTCTTCCTTGCGGGATCTCAGGCAAGATGACCATACCCTCGATATCACTTCTATCTTTGCTTGCTAGTTGTTCGCTCTTTCGCTATGTTGCGCTACCTATCACTTGTTTATCATGCCTCCCATATTGCCATGTCAAGCCTCTAACCCACCTTCCTAGCAAACCGTTGCTTGGCTATGTTGCCGCTTTGGCTCAGCCCCTCTTATAGTGTTGCTAGTTGCAGGTGTCTTGCAGGTTGTTTCATGTTGGAACATGGATATGTTGGGATATCATATTATCTCTTATTTTAATTAATGCATCTATATACTTGGTAAAGGGTGGAAGGCTCGGCCTTATGCCTGGTGTTTTGTTCTACTCTTGTCGCCCTAGTTTCCATCATACCAGTGTTATGTTCCTTGATTTTGTGTTCCTAATGCGGTTGGGGTTATGGGCCCCCCTTACAGTTTGCTTTGAATAAAACTCCTCTAGCAAGGCCCAACCTTGGTTTTAACATTTGCCACCTATACCTTTTCCATTGGGAGTCGCGCTCTCGAGGGTCATCTTTATTTAACCCCCCCCCTCCCGGGCCAGTGCTTCTCTAAGTGTTGTTCCAAACTGAGTAGACTGCGGGGCCACCTCGGGGAAATTTGAGGGCTGGTTTTACTCATAGGATGTCTCATCCGGTGTGCCTTGAGAACGAGATATGTGTAGCTCCTATCGAGATTTGTTGGCACATTTGGGCAGCTTTGTTGGTCTTGTTTTACCATTGTTGAAATGTCTTGTAACCGGGATTCTGAGACTGATCGGGCCGGGTCTTTCCGGGAGAAGGAATATCCTTCGTTGACCGTGAGAGCTTCCGATGGGCTAAGTTGGGACACCCCTGCAGGGTATAAACTTTTGAGAGCCGTGCCCGTGGTTATCTGGCTGATGGGAATTTGTTAATATCCGGTTGTAGAGAAATTGATACTTGACTTAATTAAAATGAATCAACCGCGTGTGTAGCCGTGAGGGTCTCTTTCCGGCGGAGTTCGGGAAGTGAACACGGTCTTGTGTTATGCTTGAACGTAAGTAGTTTCAGGATCACTTCTTGATCACTCTAGTTTCACGACCGTTGCGTAGCTTCTCGTCTTACTCTTATTTGCGTATGTTAGCTACCATATTTTCTTAGCGCTTGCTGCAGCTCCACCTCATTACCTTACCCTACCCATAAGCTTAAATAGTCTTGATCTCGCGGGTGTGAGATTACTGAGTCCCCGTGGCTCACGGATACTTCCAAAACAGTTGCAGGTGCCGATGATACCAGTGCAGGTGATGCAACCGAGCTCAAGTGGGAGCTTGATGAAGATCTTGATCGTTGTTTTGTGTCTTTTCCGGTTGATCAATAGAGGTGCCCGGTTGGGACAATCAGGGATCTAGCTTTTGGGGTTGTCTTCTTTTATTTTGGTTCCATAGTCGGACCTTGATTGTACTTTGGATGATGTATGTTTACTTGTTATTTGTGTGAAGTGGCGATTGTAAGCCAACTCTTTATCCCTTTCTTATTCAACACATGGGATTGTGTGAAGATTACCCCTCTTGCGACTAAACCACCATGCGGTTATGCCTCTAAGTCGTGCCTCAACACGTGGGAGATATAGCCGCATCGTGGGCGTTACAAGTAACCATCACATAAACTATAGAATGGTAATTGATTTTAGAAAATTAAATAAAGCTACTAGAAAAGATCATTACCCTTTGCCTTTTATTGATCAAATGCTTGAAAGATTATCTAAGCACACACACTTTTGCTTCCTTGATGGATATTTTGGCTTCTCACAAATACCTATTTCTCAACCAGATCAAGAAAAGACCACTTTTACTTGTCCATTTGGAACCTATGCTTATAGACGTATGCCTTTTGGTTTATACTAGTAAGAGTGCACGTGCAACGCACGTTTGGACAAAAACAGATGATTTGAAACATGACCAGACATAGGATAGATTTCTCAGCAAAATTGAAATTTCACACAGTGCACAACACCTAATTCATGAATCATACAAATAATTATAATATCATTCTCCATGAATCAACATTCTTCCTGAAACAAATATCACACACCTTTGCATCAATTATATTATCTTTTATCTTAATGCACAATTTCTCAACACATGGTGCGCAAACGTTTACAATCTCCTGTAAATGAATAATAGGAGGTGAAGGACATGCCCTGGCGGGCCTTGGCCCATCTGGTCAGAAATATACAACCATTTGAAATTTTTGTGTCATATTGTTACAGTATAATCCAGTCAGAAATTAGGATGACCTTGTTGGACAATGGACCATTTTAAAACTTCATCACCATCGTACACACACACATACAAGTATTGTTCAGTAAAGAACCATTTATGTATCAACTAAATTCAGTAAAGGACTATTACCCTGAGAAAATCAAGTGTTGTTCAGAAAAGAGAGAAGTGCCCATTATCACTTCAGTAAAGAACCTGCTACTGTTATCTACTCTCGCTTCCCTTCGCATTGTAAGGATGTAGTAGTTAGCATCAAAACCTTGCTTATCAAATTATACGGAGAACATATGCTGCAATGAACCATCGACTGGTCTAAAAACCAACATTGGCATCCAAACTGAGCCTAGCTCCCCATCTAAAACCAATCTTAAAGAACTAAGAAAAAAATTGCAACATCAAGTGAATTTGGGCTGAAGTGAATTTGCCTTTGGTTGACCAATATTCTACGTCTTTTTGTTCAAATATTCTTCGTGTTTGGTTGACCATCCCATAGTATGATTTATGAAGCAGTCATTTTATAACACCATAATATCCCAAAGTAGCAGGCATATTCTTTCCCTAAAAAAAGTAGCAGGCATATTCTTAAGCTTGTGTACAAGCTTTGCAAAGAAATTTTATAACCCCTCTAGATTGTCTGAGCAGCAGTACTGATTTCAGATTCTGGTTGTATCTCAAACTGAAATCATAAGTTAAATACTTGCGACAACCTACCGAGAAAGTCTCAATCTCAATTATAGTTGCTTCCAAATAAATTACTGTGATGGAACAGTAACTCGTAGATGGCAACCAGAATGAAATTGTATCAAACCAGACCAAATCTTGCTAATAAACTCAACACATAATAGAATTAAACATTGCAATTATGGCAAGTTACAGCCATCAAATTTATCTGCTCTAGATCGCAATAAGAAAACCTTGATTTGTGATATGATGATGACCAGGCAGCCAAGGAGAAGTGGACACACAAGAGAGGAGTCATGCCCTTGCGACGGTGGTTGTTCTCTGCACATACCTTGCTGCGGTGTTCGTCCTCCACTGCACCGTCCTTTCCTCCCCACGCCTTTCACACGACATATCTTCAACCTCCTAGCCATCTTCGATGCAATGATGCCGAGTTAAGAAATCCGCCAGGAATGACATCGAAAATTAATAGTGAAGCACAATCCTTGAGATAACATGGTTATCATAAAAGTACTAATATCTATTAGGAGACCAAACCTACTAAACCACGCTTCAAATCTTGCGCAACTTCTCCTACATAGTAGCATGGTTTCTTCTCATGTCGATGTGGGAAATCTGACATGGATGCAAATATGCAACAAAAAAATCTCTAGTGTTATACACAAAATATTTTGGAAGTCATGTAATATGGAAAACCATCACTTCAAATCTAGATAACAAGATTCAAAAGTAAGAAAGTATTAACTGGATATATAAGACACTTTATTACTACCTACAGATATGATGCAAGGCAATATTTTATATTAAATAATTTTAAGTATGTTATCTAATAATAACTTCAAAGTAAAAGCCAACTTGAAGAATCTTTTATCTGAAGTTGTTGCTTCAGACCATAATCTCCAAAGCTAAAAAAGCAAAAATTTCTATGGGATCAGTATTTCTTATTTCCATAAGAATTGAACTCGTGACATGTACTGTATCGAGATTATTCTCAAATTCAAAATTCGAATATGTTATATTCACATCGCGATCCATCAATGTGCAGATCTTCCTCTCTAAGCTATTTTCTCTTTGCGGAGATCTTGGATAATCCTTTGGTCCTCATACAAATTGCCTGGGATATCAGACATACTAAACAATAGGCCGCTCCCCTAAAAGAAAATGAAAATTAAAAAATTGGTTATGAAATACAGTCAGATAAATATGCAAAATTAAATCGCACACTTGCGAGTTGTAAGCCCATGCTATTATTCAATCAAATACAAGTGGCAAGTTGTGAAAACTGTAAACTATGTATCACGAAAATGTTTCAACCTATAGAGGGGTCCAAACCATGTACTCCCATACAACCCTTGTTCAAAGACTGTCTGTTTTTCTAAGACCTGGATAACAAGAAAGAAATTAATTGGAGATGATTGCACTGATCTCATACCTGAAGCGTGAATGCCAACTACCATGGCATCGTTTCAATCCAAATGTATGCAGTGCATAGGGATTTGATACACACCAAAACGTCTGAAAGCAAACACGATTGTCCTATCCATAAATTTTCGTGAATGCAGGACGGATAAAATTCAGCTTGCATGAACCATTTCAAAAATCAGTTTTTAATGGCCCAAATTATTTTCCAAAGAAAAAATCACCTGAGATGAATAACAAACCTGATCAAAGACTGGGTGTTGCTGGCAAGCTCATGTGACTTGCTCCATCCAAATCGCGGGCTGAAACCTGCTAATGGGCAAAGCTTGGGTGCAGAGGAGGACGACTATGGTGGCCGATGTGGGAGGACGGGGCGGATCTTGGCTGCGGTGACCTGTGGAGGAGGGCCACGGGCTCGGCGGTGTCGTCCAGGTCAAGGGCGTGCATGGCGAGAGGGCGCCGCCTTAGCTCATCGTCGGTGTACTTGAAGGATGGAGACGCCAGCTCAACCTCCTCTTGTCGTCCGCTGAGTAGGGATAGGGAAGATGATAGGAGGGGATGGGAGGTGCTGCCGGCATCGCGGGTCGCAGTGGGAGAGGCGCGGTGCACTGGTCGGTTATGCGGCGGCTGCGGTGGCGGAGGAGGGTCAGGCGGCGGCGGCGGTGGCGTGGGTGTCTGACCCTCGTCCGGTAGCCAGAGGCGGGCGGCGTGGGTCGCGACGGAGTTAGCGAGCGAGGGGATCAGATTACGATGGCTTTCCTTTTTTTTCTGCCCTTGCGTGATTGTAGGGATTGTGAACGGTCGGGGTCGGGGCGGAGCTTTGTATATTTCTCCGCGGTGAAGCACGTTCAGCCAACCTAAATTACTAAGTGCACACCAGATAACAAATTAAATTAAAGCTAGCTATTAGATTAAGTTTAGTGGGCCTAATCCTATGGTGCTAATCAAATTGTGTACATCTGCTGTGTGGCGTTAAGAAAGAATTAGTTTGATTGTTTAATAGTGGTAATAGATAATGCACTTGCTACCTTTCAAATATGCATGATGGCTATATTCTTTAACTTTTGTGAAAAGATTGTTGAGGTTTTCATGGATGACTTTTTTGTTTATGGGAAGTCTTTTGATGATTGTTTAAGCAACCTTGAGTGAGTTTTGCAGAGATGTGAACAAACAAATCTTGTCTTGATTTGGGAGAAGTGCCACTTTATGGTTAATGAAGGCAATATCTTGTGTCATAAAATTTCTGAAAAAGGTATTGAAGTGGACCAAGCTAAGGTTGATGCAATTGAGAAAATGGCATGTCCTAAGGACATCAAAGGTATTCGTAGTTTCCTAGGCCATGCTGGCTTCTATAGGAGGTTCATTAAAGATTTCTTTAAAATTTCTAGGCCTCTTACTAATCTTTTGCAAAAGGATATTCCTTTTGTTTTCGATGATGATTGTCTTGAAGCCTTTGAAACACTCATGAAAGCCTTAATTTCTACACCTATTTGTTCAATCACCTGATTAGAACTTGCCTTTTGAAATTATGTGTGATGCTAGTGATTATGTTGTTGGTGCTGTTCTAGGACAAAGAGTTGATAAGAAATTTAATGTTATTCATTATGTTAGTAAAACTCTAGATAGTGCTCAAAGAAATTATGCTACTACTAAAAAAGAATTCTTAGCAGTGGTGTTTTCTTGTGATAAGTTTAGACCTTATATTGTTGATTCCAAAGTAATTGTTCACACAGACCATGCTGCTATTAAATATCTTATGGAAAATAAAGATGCTAAACCTAGACTTATTTGTTGGGTTCTCTTGTTACAAGAATTTGATTTACATATCATTGATAGAAAAGGAGCTGAGAACCCCGTTGTCGGTGTCAAAACTGGCGGATCTCGGGTAGGGGGTCCTGAACTGTGCGTCTAGGCGGATGGTAATAGGAGGCGGGGGACACGATGTTTACCCAGGTTCGGGCCCTCTTGATGGAGGTAATATCCTACGTCCTGCTTGATTGTTCTTGATAATATGAGTAGTACAAGAGTTGATCTACCACGAGATCGAAGAGGCTAAACCCTAGAAGCTAGCCTATGGTATGATTGTTGTTCTTGGTCCTACGGACTAAACCCTCCGGTTTATATAGACACCGGAGGGGGCTAGGGTTACACAGAGTCAGTTACAAGGAAGGAGATCTACATATCCGTATTGCCAAGCTTGCCTTCCACGCCAAGGAGAGTCCCATCCAGACATGGGACGAAGTCTTCAATCTTGTATCTTCATAGTCCAACAGTCCGGCCAAAGGATATAATCCAGCTGTCCGGATACCCCCTAATCCAGGACTCCCTCGGTAGCCCCTGAACCAGGCTTCAATGACGATGAGTCCGGCGCGCAGATTGTCTTCGGCATTGCAAGGCGGGTTCCTCCTCCGAATACTTCATAGAAGATTTTGAACACAAGGATCGTGTCCGGCTCTGCAAAACAAGTTCCACATATAACCGTAGAGAGAATAATATTTTCACAAATCTAATATGCCGACGCATTCCGCAGTGTGACATCACACCACAGCCAGGTCACCATTCGGATCATTTTTCATAACCAACCTCAGCGTGTTTCGCGAGGTGGTTTCCTTGGCACGTCTTGTCGAAGCAGAGATCGTGTCCCCTTATTACGGGATTCCCATAAAAACGGACATGGGTAACCCAACCGCGCCATCAATTATGGTGCTTGGGGGATAAACGAGTTTTACCAGGCTGGTGGGGGCACATAGTTTCATCCGCCCTTATAAAGGGATAAGGGTTCACCTTTTTCTACCCACGCCTTCTTCCTCCTTGCTCATCCATTCTCGCGCACTCGAGCTCCAGCGTCCAAGTCCACATCCTTCTCCTCAACCCTCTCCAAACATGTCCGGAGCGGGAGGCAAGTGGATGGTCTCCTCCGTTACGGAGGGAGACATCAAAAAGCTGCGCGGGGCCGGATACTTAGCCGCAGATATTGCGCACCAGCTGCCAGCCCGGGGCAGATCGTCCCTACCTGGAACCTTACGAAAGGGTGGTTTTCCTCACCCACTTCGTCTGCGGACTGGGGTTTCCCCTCCATCCATTTGTATGTGGCCTTATGTTCTATTATGGGCTGGACATCCATGATCTAGCTCCGAATTTCATCCTCAACATCTCGGCGTTCATCCTCGTGTGCGAGGCTTTCCTCCGTGTCCGGCCCCACTTTGGCCTGTGGCTGAAGACCTTCAATGTCAAACCGAAGGTAGTAGGCGGCCAACAAGCGGAATGCGGCGGAGCCATGGTGGGCAAAATGCCCAACGTTACATGGCTTGAGGGCTCCTACATGGAGACCATAAAGGGGTGGCAATCGGGGTGGTTCTACATCACCGAGTCGCGCGACACCAACTGGGCGGCGGCCCCCGAGTTTCGATCTGGAATCCCCATGCGTCTCACTTCCTGGAAGGAGAAGGGCCTATCTTGGGGCCCATTGGTGGAGCTGGACGGACTCCAGAAGTGTATCCGGAACATGATAGGCAAGAAACTCAAGCTTGTCAACATAGTCCAGGTCATGCTCTTCCGCCGGATCCTCCCGTGTCAACGACGGGCTTTCAACTTATGGGAGTTCGACCCGGCCCAGCACCAGACTCTATGCGAGATCTTCGACACGACACATAAGGACGTCTGGAAGGTGTTGTTCAAGGGTGCCGAGGTCCCCCCTCCCCTTACCGAGGACCGCGGGCTAAGCGCGACGCACCCTGCGAATTCGGTAAGTTCTGTACACCTCGTAGGGTATTTATTTTCCATAGTTTAACAATGTGCGGGGTCTGAGCTCCCATGCCTTTGACAGGACTGGGTGGAGACATCGAAGCAGATTGACTGTCCGACCCCTCTGCCCGAAGACCCTGCAGACGCTCTCCTAACGGAGATGTGGACTGCGGCTCCTTATGAGGTGCCGAAGAAGAAGATCAAGAAGAAGGCCACGGGAACCCGAAAGAGTTCCCGGCGCCAGGTGGTATCGGACTCATCGTCCGATAACTCCGAGACGCACTCCTCCCGTGAAAACGAGGAGGAGGAAGATGACGGTTCTCCCCCTCCAGCCGGGGGAGACAGGAAAAGGAAGGCCGCCCCAACCGGGGAGGCCGGAGGGTCCAAGAGGGGAAGGATTCTCCTTCCGGACTATTCCACCACCGCCGCCGATAGCGAGGACGAGTGGTTACTCAGGGCCAAGCCCCTGGCGAAGTCGTAAGTATTCGGATACCAGAGTAACTCATAGCATACTTTTATTGCACTACTTCTCCTAACGTCGAATATGATCATGCAGTTTGCCCCGAGCCCGCATCGACGTATCCTCGTCGGACGGTTCCTTGGACTCGTCGGATATGAATAGCGAGTCACTTCCAACTGCCTCCTCTCCTCGCCCTATGGACAATGTCGAGGTATTGTCTCAAGGGGCACCGAACCGAGGGGAGGTAGTCCTAGAGGCGCCTCAAGGCGACCTTCCGGACTCCAGGCGCAAAGGGAGCAAGACTCCCAAAGGCTCCAAGTTCGGCCCTCCGCCGAACACCGCGCCGGAACCTCCGGTGGTTCCGGACTCTGGCAGGCGGCCCCCTGCCAAGAGGGGCAAGCCGCCCGTGCCGGTGACCTCTGTCTATCCAGAGGCACCGGACAACCTGCTGGGAGCGCTTCGCGGCGCTTCCATCGACGAAGAGCACCGCACTATTATGAGTTTGGTGATCAAGAAGGTTCAGTCCGCCAAGAGCGGACTGACTGAAGCCCGTGCCAGCCTTCTAACAGGCTTTGAGATAAGTATTTAAAATATAGGAAAATATTACCGCATAGACAGTAGCCCCTGAAGCTCTGTTTGGTGTTCACGAGAAAAGCCAAATAGAGGATCAAACAATATCTGTAGGAGTCTAATACAAGTATGTCTATATGCGTATGCAGGCTTCGCTGCTGACCTCTGCCGCACTGACTACGGAGGTCGTCGCACTGAAGCAGAACCTTGAGCGGTCCGAGAAAGAACTCGGCCTTGCCAAGAGGCAGCTCGAGGAGAACAAAGGTAAGTAATACCTTGTCTATATATATATAAGATGTGGTTGCAAAATGATAGGATCATCATGGATGTGCCAGGGGCCACGACCTAAGTGGCGACCCTGAAGCGAGCACTGTCCGAGGCCAAAAACAAAGCGGCTGAGGAGCGCACCGAGCGAGAGAAACAAGAGGCACGGGTGGGCGAGGTGCAGCAAGAGCTCCAGGCTCTCGTGAAGAAGCATGAGACTTTGGACCTTGACTCGAAGATGCGAGAGTCCGAGCTTGCCGCGGCCCTCGAGAGCACAAAGCATGCTAAGGCTGAAGCCCAAAAGGCCCTCCAGGAAATTGAGGCGATGAGGAAGATAGCGGCAGGTAAGGCATTCATTTTGCAAAGCAAGCATGTGAAAGTAAATTACTTGTTACTTACCCAAGTCCGGAGCTCTCCAGGAGCATTCGCAGATTTCCCCGCAGCGTGTCGGATGCCGCAAAGTACTACCAGGCCGAGGAGGGAAGCTCGACGGAGAAGTTGTTCTGGTCTCAGTATACTGGGACCGAACACCCGATGCCTATGAGCGACCAGCTGAAGCAACTGGTCGAGCTGCACAAGGCGGCCGAACAGGCCATGAGGGGCCTTATAGTCCGGATGTGGCCTGGCGACTCCCTTCCCAACAGCTACTTCGGACTGGTGATGCGGCTTGTGGATGCCTGCCCACGGCTGGAAGTCATAAAGCGGTCCATCTGCATCAAAGGTGCACGCCGGGCATTTGCCCGTGCGAAGGTGCACTGGGCCAAGATGGACGCCAAGAAGCTGGTGAAGGAGGGGCCGCCGCAGGGCAAGGAGCATCGCCACCCTGAAATGTATTATGAGGGTGTCCTGAAGGGTGCCCGTCTTGTGGCGGACGAGTGTGCGAAGGATGTAATTTTTGAATGAACTTGCTCGTGTGATCCTGTATTATGAAAACTTGTTCATGTGCGCTATGCAACGCTTGTTTGAATTTAAAACATTACCTTCTATGCGGCTGTTTATCAAATCTAAGAGATGGCCAGTCGTCGGCTTCTACCCCCATGCCACGAGTGCTGGGGTGTTCGGGGTAAATCTGAGCACTCTTTTTCCCATTGTTGGGTCCTTCGAGGGAGGTGCTCAGCACAACGAACAAGGCAATCGGACTATAATGCTTTATCACTCTCACTTAGCCATAGAAGTCTACAATTTTAAATTTTGGCGAAGCCCCTAGTATTCGAAAGGCCGAATTCGGGGCGCTATACACGCCTAAGCCGGACAAAGCCGACTCCTCGCCCTAAGCGGCATAAGTCTTTAGGGACTCGAGACCTCTCAAACAGCGACCAACTCTCACCTTATCATGATAGTCAATTTTAGCTTTCTCTACTGAGATGCTTGCCCAGATGAATCGGGGCACAATCACAGTAGTTCTCCCAGTGCTACCTTAGCCGATATAGCGGAACGTAAGGTACCAAAACATGGGAGCCGGGCAAACCCAACTATTGACCCAAGACATGATTCGGAGCTGATGCATATAATGCTATAAGTTCAGGGTGCCGCACTGTCGAAAGTGTTCGGACTTCTCACGCCGTATTATGGGGTACGCTTAAGCCCCTGGCGTATTGGCCGTACTAGAGTGTACGGGTGCTGAATGTCATGAATGAACATATATATAAAAAGAATAGAGAATGCGGTAATAGTCTAGTGCTATGCATTGTTTATTCAAAAAGGTGCGTCGAAGCAGAATGATACAAGTAGTGCGATAAGCAAAAAGTATGACTATTTGACATGTCCCCTCCAAGGGCAAGATGAGGAATGGTATTTTAAGTAGGTATTTCACTCATTATCAGAGACCACCTGGGAGTTCCATGGTGCGACGTAGCTTTCTGCCTCCTTGGTTGTTGTATCGTGTGTCCGGCAATCGTACTGCCGGACGGGGTTTCCAAAGAGTAAAGTCCTGAAAGAGAGAAAGAATAACAAAGCGGGAAGCCCCTAGTGCGGTTGAGCCGCGTTTTGGGGCGTGCCGTAGTCGTGCCCCCCACCAATGCCCGTGGTATTTTCAATGCGTAATTATGTACACATGGCATGGATTTCGCTGTTTGGCTGGGACTGGGGTGGGGGCCGCATTGCTATGTGAGCTCGGAACGTGCCAGGCGGTCTTGTTGCAGATTACTCCGGGCGCGCTTGACGGTGTCCGGGTGTTTAATCACCAAACTGGCGGATTGCCTGAAGAGGTTGCTTTGCGCTTCTGCTGCGAGGGCTGCAGAGTGCTCCTCCGTGCGGAGAGAGCGCTATGTGTTTCCATTGACTGTAATGACCCCCCCCCCCCGAGGTCCTGGCATCTTGAGCTTGAGGTATGCATAATGCGGTACCGCATTGAATCTCGCAAATGCGGTTCGCCCGAGCAGTGCATGATAGCCACTGCAGAACAGGACTAAATCAAAGATTAACTCCTCGCTTTGGAAGTTATCCGGGGATCCAAAGACCACTTCCAGTGTGACTGAGCCTGTGCAATGGGCCTCTACACCTGGTATGATGCCTTTGAAGGTCGTTTTTGTGGGTTTGATCCTTGAGGGGTCTATACCCATTTTGCGCATTGTGTCCTGATAAAGCAGGTTCAGGCTGCTGCCGCCGTCCATAAGGACTCGAGTGAGGTGAAATCCGTCGATGATTGGGTCTAGGACCAGTGCGGCGAATCTGCCATGACGGATACTAGTGGGGTGGTCCCTGCGATCGAAGGTGGTCGGTCAGGAGGACCATGGGTTGAACTTTGGGGCGACTGGCTCCAACGCATATACGTCCCTTAGCGCATGCTTCCGCTCCCTCTTGGGGATGTGGGTTGCGTATATCATGTTCACCGTCCGCACTTGTGGGGGGAACCTCTTTTGTCCTCCGATGTTCGGCGGCCGGGGCTCCTCCTCGTCATCGCTATGTAACCCCTTATCTTTGTTTTCGGCATTTAACTTGCTGGCCTGCTTGAACACCCAACATTCCCTGTTGGTGTGGTTGGCTGGCTTGTCGAGGGTGCCGTGTATTTGACACGAGCGATCGAGTATACGGTCCAAACTGGACGGGCTCGAAGTGCTTCTTTTGAATGGCTTTTTCCGATGACCGGGTTTAGAGCCTTTGAATCCGGCATTGACTGTCGTATCCTCGGTATTGTCGTTGTTGATGCGGCGCTTGTGTTTGTTGCGACGTGACCTGCCATTGCTATCCTTGGTATCTGAAGTACCATGGTTCTTTGATATGTTATTGCTTCAAGCCAGCCAGCTGTCCTCTCCCGCGCAAAAGCGGGTCATGAGTATCATGAGGGCTTCCATAGATTTCGGCTTTTCCTGGCCAAGGTGTCGGGCGAGCCACTCATCGCGGATGTTGTGCTTAAAAGCTGCTAGGGCCTCTGCATTCGGACAGTCGACGATTTGATTTTTCTTTGTCAGGAACCGTGTCCAGAATTGCCTGGCCGATTCCTCTGGCTGCTGAATTATGTGGCTCAAGTCATCGGCATCTGGTGATCGCACATAAGTGCCCTGGAAGTTGTCGAGGAATGCGGCTTCCAGATCTTCCCAATAGCCAATGGATTCTGCTGGCAGGCTGTTGAGCCAATGCCGAGCTGGTCCTTTGAGTTTGAGTGGGAGGTATTTGTTGGCGTGTAGATCGTCACCGCGGGCCATGTGGATGTGCAGGAGGAAGTCCTCGATCAATACCACAGGATCTGTTGTACCGTCGTATGATTCGATATTTACGGGTTTGAAACCCTCTGGGATTTGGTGATCCATCACTTTGTCTGTGAAGCATAGGGGGTGTGCAGCACCTCTGTACTGGGCTATATCGTGACGCAGCTCAAATGAGTCTTGTCCACTGTGTTCGGCCTGACTGGATTTACTTTTACTGTATCCGGCATGACGGTTATCGTCTCCCATAGTGGCGCGCACTCATGATCCGTAGATCGATCTTGCATGTTTTGCTTTGTCCTCCAATACGTCTCGCAGGTCTAGCGTGTTTCCCCGTGCCTTGACATTTTTATTTGAGTGGCGTCGGGGTGTGGGCTGAGCTTTTGGCTGAAATGCCTCTCTGTCGCGGCCACGAGGTGGCCGATCAGCCGCGTCATACGCTGGAGATGTAGGTTTTAATGCTTCCTCCTCCAGTTGGGGTAGCAACCTGCGCTTTGGGTAACTCTTGGAGGGGCGTTCGAGTTCATATTCCTCGGCCGCAAGGACTTCAGTCCATCTGTCAGCTAGCAAATCTTGATCAGCTCAAAGCTGCTGTTGCTTTTTCTTAAGGCAATTTGTCATGGCTATAAGCCGGCGCTTGAAGCGCTCTTGCTCAACGGGATCCTCAGGCACGACAAATTCGTCATCGTCGAGGCTTTGCCTCGTCTTCAGAGGGAGGCATGTAATTATCATCCTCCACCTCTCCATCTGCCCCTCTCTCGGGAGGGATGGCTTCTCCATCCTCCTGCTCTAAATCTTGCTGGAGGGGATTGTCGTCATCTTCGGCACTGTCCGGAGTGCTATTATCTCCTATGCCGGTATCACCGCTTTTGCCTTGGCGAGACTTAGAGCGGCACCGCTGACGTCGGTGCTTGGGTTGCTTCTTGGAGGGGTCATCCTCCGTTGTCCTGTCGCCATTGCCTTCTTTGGGTGTGTCCACCATATATATATATATATATATATATCATATGATGAGGTGGCTGTCCAGTGCCCTGTGGGCAGTGGTTCTTGTTCATCTCCTGCATCATCGTCCATACCGTCGATGTCTTCGGAGTCGAAGTCGAGCATGTCGGTCAAATTGTCGACAGTGGCTACTAAGTGGGTGGTGGGTGGGCGGCGAATTTCTTCGTAATCCGCATCCCAATCCTGTCGGACATAGTTCGGCCAAGACTCTCCTGACAAGGAGATAGACCTTAATGAGTTCAGTATGTCGCCGAAGGGCGAGTGCTGAAAGATATCCGCGGAGGTGAACTCCGTGATCGGCGCCCAGTCGGATTCGATAGGCACGGGCGCAGGCGGTTCGGAGTCCGTGGCCGGGGAAGAATCCAGTAGTTTGGCGTCACGGCTCTCGTGAAGGGTAAGGTCAATACTCGGCTCGATCACCCTGAGAATGCGGCCTCCATGGTAGGGTCTATCCACCCGTCCATGGATGGTGCAATTGGCTCCGAATTGAGGGTCGGGGCGGTTGCCGGTGCGGTCTCCTGAACACTGTTCGATGGTAGAGCTAAATCATGCTCATCGTGACCGTGCGGCGCACTCGGCAGGGGCTCGAATCCGTCAAAGATCAAGTCTCCACAGATGTCGGCCGTGTAGTTTAAGCTTCCAAACCTGACCTGGTGGCCAGGGGCGTAACTCTCGATCTGCTCCAGATGGCCAAGCGAGTTGGCCCGCAGTGCGAAGCCGCCGAATACGAAGATCTGTCCGGGGAGAAAAGTCTCACCCTGGACTGCATTGCTATCGATGATCGATGGAGCCATCAAGCCTGACGATGACGACACAGAGGAACTCTCAATGAAAGCACCAATGTCGTGTCAAAACCGGCGGATCTCGGGTAGGGGGTCCCGAACTGTGCGTCTAGGCGGATGGTAATAGGAGGCGGGGGACACGATGTTTACCCAGGTTCGGGCCCTCTTGATGGAGGTAATACCCTACATCCTGCTTGATTGTTCTTGATAATATGAGTAGTACAAAAGTTGATCTACCACGAGATCGAAGAGGCTAAACCCTAGAAGCTAGCCTATGGTATGATTGTTGTTCTTGGTCCTACGGACTAAAACCTCTGGTTTATATAGACACCAGAGGGGGCTAGGGTTACACAGAGTCAGTTACAAGGAAGGAGATCTACATATCCGTATTGCCAAGCTTGCCTTCCATGCCAAGGAGAGTCCCATCCGGACACGGGACGAAGTCTTCAATCTTGTATCTTCATAGTCCAATAGTCCGGCCAAAGGATATAATCCGGTTGTACGGATACCCCCTAATCCAGGACTCCCTCACCCGTAGCTGATAATTTGTCTAGGCTTGAAAATGTGCTTGATGACCCACTACCTATTGATGATAGTTTTCCTGATGAGCAGTTAGCTGCAATAAATGTTGCTAATAGTACTCCTTGGTATGTTGACCATGATAATTACATTGTTGCTAAATATTTACAACCTAGCTTTACATACCAGCAAAAGAAAAAATTCTTCTATGATTTAAGACATTACTTTTGGGATGACCCACATCTTTATAAAGGAGTGGATGGTATTATTAGATGTTGTGTACCTGAGCATGAACAGGGACAAATCCTACAGAAATGTCACTCCGAGGCTTATGGAGGGCATCATGCTAGAGATAGAACTACTCACAAGGTATTGCAATCTTGATTTTATGGCCTACTCTTTTCAAGGATGCCCATAAGTTTGTCTCATCTTGTGATGAATGTCAAAGAATAGATAATATCGGTAAGCGTCAAGAAATGCCTATGAATTATTAACTTGTTGTTGAACCATTTGATGTTTGGGGATTTGATTACATGGGATCTTTTCCTTCCTCTAATGGGTATATACATATTTTGGTTGTTGTTGATTATGTTACTAAATGGGTAGAAGCTATTCCAACTAGTAGTGTTGATCACAACACCTCTATTAAAATGCTTAAGGAAGTTATTTTCCCAAGGTTTGGAGTCCATAGATATTTAATGACTGATGGTGGTTCACACTTTATTCATGGTGCTTTTCGTAAAATGCTTGCTAAGTATGATGTTAACCATAGAATTGCATCACCATATCATCCTCAGTCTAGTGGTCAAGTTGAACTTAGCAATAGAGAAATAAAATTAATTTTGCAAAAGACTGTTAATAAGTCCAGGAAGAATTTTTCTAAGAAATTAGATGATGCACTTTGGGCTTATAGAACAGCTTATAAAAATCCTATGGGTATGTCTCCTTGTAAAATGGTTTATGGAAAAGCTTGTCATTTACCTCTTGAGTTAGAACATAAAGCTTATTGGGCAGTTAAAGAACTCAATTATGATTTCAAACTTGCTAGTGAAAAGAAGTTATTTGATATAAGCTCATTAGATGAATGGAGAACCCAAGCTTATGAAAATGCAAAGTTATTCAAAGAAAAAGTTAAAAGATGGCATGACAAAAGAATCCAAAAGTGTGAGTTTAAAGTTGGAGAATATGTTCTTTTGTACAACTCTCGTTTTAGATTTTTTTGCAGGGAAGCTCCTCTCGAAATGGGAAGCCCCTATGTCATACAGGAGGTTTACCGGTCTAGAGCCATCAAAATAAATAATTTCGAAGGCACTAACCCGAAGGTTGTCAATGGGCAACAAATAAAGCATTATATCTGAGGTACGCCTATCAATGTTGAAAGTAATATTATCCAAACTTTGACACCGGAAGAACATATAAAAGAGTCCTTCCGGAACACTCCAGAATTGTGAAAATAAGGAGGTGCATGATACGGTAAGTAAACGGACTCCGAAAAATCTGCAAAAATATTTTTTTATCAGTTTTGGATTATTTTAAAATTTTGGAAATAAAGAAACTCCCAGGAAGCATACCCTGGTGGGCACAAGACACCAGGGCGTGCCATGCTTGCCTGGCGCGCCCAGGTGGGTTGTGCCCACCTCGGACACCTCCCGTACTCCGTTTTTCTACCTTATACTTGTCCTGCAATATAAAAAATCTATATATATACTTCCCGAACCTGTTGATCACCATATCACGGAGAAATCCTCTGTTATTTTTTTCCTTGTTGCTTTCTGTCAGATTCCATCTACCCTGGCCTTTTCAAGCTCCTCCAAGGACAGGATATCTCTGTCACCACCAAAAGGAGAATTGAGTATCGGGTATGGGCACTCCCATTGGGTTCCGCCAAGCTTGGGGGAGGTGCCCCGGTATCGTATCATTCCACTATCTTTTTGCTTTTACTTATCTTAGTTCATTCTTTTGCTTCAGATGAAATAAAGTTTAGTTTGATCCTTCCTTATTTGAAAGTTTGCTTAGTGATCTGTCATTGTAATCGTGTGCAAGTTATTTAATGAAGTTAGTTTTAGTTTTTTGCTTTCATTACTTTCATGTTGCAAATAAAGAAAATAAATAAGGAAGAAAGAAAAAGAGAAAGGAAATAAATGAAGAAAGGAAATAAATAATGAAAATATTATATACCAATCCTATGGTAGGTGATGGCACCACATAAGGAAAAGTATAGGTAGAAAATTTTATTAGCGATTGACAAACATAGCATTAGTCAATGATGCAACTCATGAAAGAATTAATAAGGGAAGAGAAGATTCACATATATATATACACTATGCTAGAAATCTTTTGTGATTGTGAGCACTCATCAAAATATTATATGACAAATTTGTTAACGTTGGACAAGGAAGACAACTTAATGGTTTATGTTTGTTTATATTCACATAGAAGTCATATTGTCATAGATCCCTTAACATGTGATGCTTGCCCCTATATTTGCTAGCCAAAAATTCTGTACTAAGTAGAGATACTACTTGTGCATCCAAAAACCCTTAAACCCAAATCTATTTCAAGTGTCCACCATACCTACCTATGGATTGAGCAAGATCCCTCAAGTAAGTTGTCATCGGTGCAAAAAGGCAATAAAAATTGCTTCTAAATATGTGAGATCATTTAGTGTAAGAGAAAATTGAGCATTGTACGAACTTGGATGACAAAGAATAAAGGCTACAGACTGCATAATAAAGGTTGTCATCTTAAGGGGCAATGCAACGTGGCGTTCTGTTGCACTAAGGGATTGAGCATGCAAACAAATAAGCGCATGGCAACCTCTGCTTCCCTCTGCGAAGGGCCTATCTTTTACTTTTATGCAAAGAGTCAAAGTTTTCCTTCAATTCCTTTTTATTTTCTCTTTTGGCAAGCATCATGTGGTGAGGAAAGATCTAGGCACATATGTCCAGTTGAATATAGATAGCATGAGTTATTATTGTTGACATCACCCTTGAGGTGAGTATGTTGGGAGGCGAAACTATAAGACCTATCTTTATATGTGTCCGATTGAAACGTTTTGCTCATGGGTACAAGGTGAGTGTTAGCAATCATAGAAGACTATATGATAGCTGAGTATGTGGACTTGCCTAAAGGTTCCGACACGTGACTCTTCCTGAAAAGATGATGAATTGTAGTTGCAAAATTGACTAAGAGCATAGTTTATGTTGGAAATATGCCCTAGAGGCACTAATAAAAGCATTATTATTATATTTCCTTGTTCATGATAATTGTCTTTATTCATGCTATAATTGTGTTATCCGGAAATCGTAATACATGTGTGAATAACAGACACCAACATGTCCCTAGTGAGCCTCTAGTTGACTAGCTCGTTGATCAACAGATAGTCATGGTTTCCTGACTATGGACACTAGATGTCATTGATAACGAGATCACATCATTGGGAGAATGATGTGATGGACAAGACCCAATCCTAAACATAGCACAAGATCGTATAGTTCGTTTGCTAGAGTTTTCTAATGTCAAGTATCTATTCCTTTGACCATGAGATCGTGTGACTCCCGGATACCGTAGGAGTGCTTTGGGTATGCCAAACGTCACAACGTAACTGGGTGACTATAAAGGTAGACTACGGGTATCTCCGAAAGTGTCTGTTGGGTGACATGGATCAAGACTGGGATTTGTCACTCCGTATGACGGAGAGGTATCACTGGGCCCACTCGGTAATGCATCATCATAATGAGCTCAAAGTGACCAAGTGTCTGGTCACGGGATCATGCATTACGGTACGAGTAAAGTGACTTGCCGGTAACGAGATTGAACGAGGTATTGGGATACCGACGATCGAATCTCGGGCAAGTAACATATCGATAGACAAAGGGAATAGCGTACGGGATTGATTAAATCCTCGACATCGTGGTTCATCCGATGAGATCATCGTGGAGCATGTGGGAGCCAACATGGGTATCCAGATCCCGCTGTTGGTTATTGACCGGAGAGTCGTCTCGGTCATGTCTGCTTGTCTCCCGAACCCGTAGGGTCTACACACTTAAGGTTTGGTGACGCTAGGGTTATGAAGATATGTATATGCAGAAACCCCGAATGTTGTTCGGAGTCCCGGATGAGATCCCAGACGTCACGAGGAGTTCCGGAATGGTCCGGAGGTAAAGAATTATATATAGGAAGTGCTATTTCGGGCATCGGGACAAGTTTCGGGGTTATCGGTATTGTACCGGGACCACCGGAAGGGTCCCGGGGGTCCACCGGGTGGGGCCACCTGTCCCGGGGGGCCACATGGGCTGTAGGGGGTGCGCCTTGGCCTAGATGGGCCAAGGGCACCAGCCCCTATAGGCACATGCGCCTAGGGTTTCCACCATGGAAGAGTCCATGTGGTGGAAGGCACCCCTAGGTGCCTTGGGGGGGGGGGAGGGAAACCTCCCCTTGGCCGCCGCCCCCCTAGTAGATGCCATCTACTAGGGCCGGCGCCCCCCCTGGCACCCCTATATATAATGGGGGGGAGAGGAGGGATTTCAGACCAGCCCCTGGCGCCTCCATCTCCCCCCCGTTACGTCTCTCCCTCGTAGTCTCGGCGAAGCCCTGCTGCTGTGACGCCCTGCATCCACCACCACGCCGTCGTGCTGCTGGATCTTCATCAACCTCTCCTCCCCCTTGCTGGATCAAGAAGGAGGAGACGTCTCCCGTCCCGTATGTGTGTTGAACGCGGAGGTGCCGTCCGTTCGGCGCTGGTCATCGGTGATTTGGATCACGTCGAGTACGACTACATCATCACCGTTCTTTTGAACGCTTCCGTGCGCGATCTACAAAGGTATGTAGATGCATCTAATCACTCGTTGCTAGATGAACTCCTAGATGATCTTGGTGAAACGAGTATGAAAATTTTTGTTTTCTGCAACGTTCCCCAACAGTGGCATCATGAGCTAGGTCTATGCGTAGTTCTTCTTGCGCGAGTAGAACACAATTTGTTGTGGGCGTAGATTTGTCAACTTTCTTGCCGTTACTAGTCCTTTCTTGCTTCAGCGGTATTGTGGGATGAAGCGGCCCGGACCAACCTTACACGTACGCTTACGTGAGACCGGTTCCACCGACTAACATGCACTAGTTGCATAAGGTGGCTGGCGGGTGTCTGTCTCTCCTACTTTAGTTGGAGCGGAATCGATGAACAGGGTCCTTATGAAGGGTAAATAGAAGTTGACAAATCACGTTGTGGCTTTAACGTAGGTAAGAAAACGTTCTTGCTAGAACCCTAATTCAGCCACGTAAAACTTGCAACAACAATTAGAGGACGTCTAACTTGTTTTTGCAGCAAGTGGTTTGTGATATGATATGGCCAAAGTTGTGATGAATGATGAATGATCTATATGTGATGTATGAGATGTATGAGATGTTCATGCTATTGTAATAGGATTGACGACTTGCATGTCGATGAGTATGACAACCGGCAGGAGCCATAGGAGTTGTCTTTATTCTTTTATATGACCTGTGTGTCATCAAGAAACGCCATGTAAATTACTTTACTTTATTGCTAAACGCGTTAGCCATAGTAGTAGAAGTAATAGTTGGCGAGCAACTTCATGGAGACACGATGATGGAGATCATGATGATGGAGATCATGGTGTCAAGCCGGTGACAAGATGATCATGGAGCCCCAAGATGGAGATCAAAGGAGCTATGTGATATTGGCCATATCATGTCATGTTTATTATTTGATTGCATGTGATGTTTATCATGTTTTGCATCTTGTTTACTTAGAACGACGGTAGTAAACAAGATGATCCCTCAAAATAATTTCAAGAAGTGTTCCCCCTAACTGTGCACCGTTGCGACAGTTCGCTGTTTCAAAACACCACGTGATGATCGGGTGTTTTATTCAGACGTTCACATACAACGGGTGTAAGACAGATTTACACATGCAAACACTTAGGTTAACTTGACGAGCCTAGCATGTACAGACATGGCCTCGGAACACAGAATACCGAAAGGTCGAGCATGAGTCGTATAGTAGATATGATCAACATGAAGATGTTCACCGACGTTGACTAGTCCGTCTCACGTGATGATCGGACACGGTCTAGTTAAACTCGGATCATGTAATACTTAGATGACTGGAGGGATGTCTAATCTAAGTGGGAGTTCATTAATAATTTGATTAGTTGAACTTAATTATCATGAACTTAGTCTAAAATCTTTGCAATATGTCTTGTAGATCAAAAGGCCAACGTAGTCCTCAACTTCAACGCGTTCCTAGAGAAAACTAAGCTGAAAGACGATGGCAGCAACTATACGGACTGGGTCCGGAACCTGAGGATCATCCTCATAGCTGCCAAGAAAGATTATGTCCTACAAGCACCGCTTGGTGACGCACCCGTTCTCCCTGCAGAACAAGATGTTATGAACGCTTGGCAGGCACGTTTCGATGACTACTCCCTCGTTCAGTGCGGCATGCTTTACAGCCTAGAGCCGGGGCTCCAAAAGCGTTTTGAGAGACATGGAGCATATGAGATGTTCGAAGAGCTGAAAATGGTTTTCCAAGCTCATGCCCGGGTCGAGAGATATGAAGTCTCCGACAAATTCTTCAGCTGTAAGATGGAGGAAAACAGTTCTGTCAGTGAGCATATACTCACTATGTCTGGGTTGCATAACCGCTTGACTCAGCTGGGAGTTAATCTCCCGGATGATGCGGTCATTGACAGAATCCTCCAGTCGCTTCCACCAAGCTACAAGAGCTTTGTGATGAACTTCAATATGCAGGGGATGGAAAAGACCATTCCTGAAGTATTTGCTATGCTGAAATCAGCAGAGGTAGAAGTCAGGAAGGAACATCAAGTGTTGATGGTCAATAAAACCACTAAGTTCAAGAAAGGCAAGGGTAAAAAGAACTTCAAGAAGGACGGCAAGGAGGTTGCCGCGCCCGGCAAGCAAGCTGCCAGGAAGAAGCCAAAGAATGGACCCAAGCCCGAGACTGAGTGCTTTTATTGCAAGGGAAGCGGTCACTGGAAGCGGAACTGCCCTAAGTACTTAGCGGATAAGAAGGCCGGCAAAACGAAAGGTATATGTGATATACATGTAATTGATGTGTACCTTACTAGTGCCCGTAGTGGCTCCTGGGTTTTGATACCGGTGCAGTTGCTCACATTTGTAACTCAAAGCAGGGGCTGCGGAATAAGCGGAAACTGGCAAAGGACGAGGTGACGATGCGCGTCGGGAATGGTTCCAAGGTCAATGTGATCGCCGTCGGCACGCTACCTCTGCATCTCCCTTCGGGATTAGTTTTAAACCTTAATAATTGTTATTTAGTGCCAGCTTTGAGCATGAACATTGTATCGGGATCTCGTTTAATTCGAGATGGCTACTCTTTTAAATCTGAGAATAATGGTTGTTCCATTTTTATGAGAGATATGTTTTATGGTCATGCTCCTATGGTGAATGGTTTATTCTTTATGAATCTCGAACGTGATGCTACACATGTTCATAATGTGAGTACCAAAAGAAGTAAGGTTGATAATGATAGTCCCACATACCTGTGGCACTGCTGCCTTGGTCACATAGGTGTCAAACGCATGAAGAAGCTCCATGCTGATGGACTTTTAGAGTCTCTTGATTATGAATCATTTTACACATGCGAACCATGCCTTATGGGTAAAATGACCAAGCCTCCGTTCTCAGGAACAATGGAGCGAGCAACCGACTTATTGGAAATCATACATACTGATGTGTGCGGTCCAATGAGTGTTGAGGCTCGCGGTGGCTATCGTTATGTTCTCACCCTCACTGATGATTTAAGTAGGTATGGGTATATCTACTTAATGAAACACAAGTCTGAAACCTTTGAAAAGTTCAAGGAATTTCAGAGTGAGGTTGAAAATCAACGTGACAGGAAAATCAAGTTTCTACGATCAGATCGTGGAGGAGAATACTTGAGTCACGAGTTTGGCACACACTTAAGAAAATGTGGAATAGTTTCACAACTCACGCCGCCTGGAACACCTCAGCGTAATGGTGTGTCTGAACGTCGTAATCGCACTCTGTTAGATATGGTGTGATCTATGATGTCTCTTACCGATTTACCGCTTTCTTTTTGGGGCTATGCTTTAGAGACTGCCGCATTCACTTTAAATAGGGCTCCGTCGAAATCCGTTGAGACGACACCGTATGAATTATGGTTTGGGAAGAAACCTAAGCTGTCGTTTCTAAAAGTTTGGGGATGCGATGCTTATGTCAAGAAACTTCAACCTGAAAAGCTCGAACCCAAGTCGGAAAAATGCGTCTTCATAGGATACCCAAAAGAAACTATTGGGTACACCTTCTACCTCAGATCCGAAGGCAAGATCTTTGTTGCCAAGAATGGGTCCTTTCTAGAGAAAGAGTTTCTCTCGAAAGAAGTAAGTGGGAGGAAAGTAGAGCTTGATGAAGTATTACCTCTTGAACCGGAAAATGGCGCAACTCAAGAAAATGTTCCTGAGGTGCCTGCACCGACTAGAGAGGAAGTTAATGACAATGATCAAGATACTTCTGATCAAGCCCCTACTGAAATTCGAAGGTCCACAAGGACACGTTCCGCACCAGAGTGGTACGGCAACCCTGTCTTGGAAATTATGCTGTTAGACAACGGTGAACCTTCGAACTATGAAGAAGCGATGGCGGGCCCGGATTCCGACAAATGGCTAGAAGCCATGAAATCCGAGATAGGATCCATGTATGAAAACAAAGTATGGACTTTGACTGACTTGCCCATTGAGCGGCGAGCCATAGAAAATAAATGGATCTTTAAGAGGAAGACAGACGCGGATGGTAATGTGACCATCTATAAAGCTCGGCTTGTTGCTAAGGGTTATCGACAAGTTCAAGGGGTTGACTACGATGAGACTTTCTCACCGGTAGCAAAGCTGAAGTCCGTCTGAATCATGTTAGCAATTGCCGCATTCTATGATTACGAAATATGGCAAATGGACGTCAAAACGGCATTCCTTAATGGTTTCCTTAAGGAAGAATTGTATATGATACAGCCGGAAGGTTTTGTCGATCCTAAGAATGCTGACAAAGTGTGCAAGCTCCAACGCTCGATTTATGGGCTGGTGCAAGCATCTCGGAGTTGGAACATTCGCTTTGATGAGATGATCAAAGCGTTTGGGTTTACACAGACTTATGGAGAAGCCTGCATTTACAAGAAAGTGAGTGGGAGCTCTGTAGCATTTCTCATATTATATGTAGATGACATACTTTTGATGGGAAATGATATAGAACTCTTGGACAGCATCAAGGCCTACTTGAATAAAAGTTTTTCAATCAAGGACCTTGGAGAAGCTGCTTATATATTAGGCATCAAAATCTATAGAGATAGATCGAGACGCCTCATAGGTCTTTCACAAAGCACATACCTTGATAAGATATTGAAGAAGTTCAATATGGATCAATCCAAGAAGGGGTTCTTGCCTGTGTTACAAGGTGTGAAATTGAGCTCAGCTCAATGTCCGACCACGGCAGAAGATATAGAAGAGATGAGCGTCATCCCCTATGCCTCAGCCATAGGTTCTATTATGTATGCCATGCTGTGTACCAGACCTGATGTTAACCTTGCCGTTAGTTTGGTAGGAAGGTACCAAAGTAATCCCGGCAAGGAACACTGGACAGCGGTCAAGAATATCCTGAAGTACCTGAAAAGGACTAAGGAAATGTTTCTCGTTTATGGAGGTGACGAAGAGCTCGTCGTAAAGGGTTACGTCGACGCTAGCTTCGACACAGATCTGGATGACTCTAAGTCACAAACCGGATACGTGTATATTTTGAATGGTGGGGCAGTAAGCTGGTGCAGTTGCAAGCAAAGCGTCGTGGCGGGATCTACATGTGAAGCGGAGTACATGGCAGCCTCGGAGGCAGCACATGAAGCAATATGGGTGAAGGAGTTCATCACCGACCTAGGAGTCATACCCAATACGTCGGGGCCGATCAAGCTCTTCTGTGACAACACTGGAGCTATTGCACTTGCCAAGGAGCCCAGGTTTCACAAGAAGACAAGGCACATCAAGCGTCGTTTCAACTCCATTCGTGAAAATGTTCAAGATGGAGACATAGAGATTTGTAAAGTACATACGGACCTGAATGTAGCAGATCCGTTGACTAAACCTCTCCCTAGAGCAAAACATGATCAACACCAGAATTCCATGGGTGTTCGATTCATCACAATGTAACTAGATTATTGACTCTAGTGCAAGTGGGAGACTGTTGGAAATATGCCCTAGAGGCAATAATAAAAGCATTATTATTATATTTCCTTGTTCATGATAATTGTCTTTATTCATGCTATAATTGTGTTATCCGGAAATCGTAATACA
This sequence comes from Triticum dicoccoides, assembly GCF_002162155.2. Classification (NCBI taxonomy): domain Eukaryota; kingdom Viridiplantae; phylum Streptophyta; class Magnoliopsida; order Poales; family Poaceae; genus Triticum; species Triticum dicoccoides. Next base: position 365,629,362 of record NC_041380.1, on the reverse strand, counting down.
TGTGTGAATAACAGACATCAACATGTCCCTAGTGAGCCTCTAGTTGACTAGCTCGTTGATCAACAGATAGTCATGGTTTCCTGACTATGGACACTGGATGTCATTGATAACGAGATCACATCATTAGGAGAATGATGTGATGGACAAGACCCAATCCTGAACATGGCACAAGATCGTATAGTTCGTTTGCTAGAGTTTTCCAATGTCAAGTATCTTTTCCTTAGACCATGAGATCGTGTAACTCCCGGATACCGTAGGAGTGCTTTGGGTATGCCAAACGTCACAACGTAACTGGGTGACTATAAAGGTAGACTACGGGTATCTCCGAAAGTGTCTGTTGGGTGACATGGATCAAGACTGGGATTTGTCACTCCGTATGACGGAGAGGTATCACTGGGCCCACTCGGTAATGCATCATCATAATGAGCTCAGAGTGACCAAGTGTCTGGTCACGGGATCATGCATTACGGTACGAGTAAAGTGACTTGCCGGTAACGAGATTGAACGAGGTATTGGGATACCGACGATCGAATCTCGGGCAAGTAACATATCGATAGACAAAGGGAATAGCGTACGGGGTTGATAGAATCCTCGACATCATGGTTCATCCGATGAGATCATCGTGGAGCATGTGGGAGCCAACATGGGTATCCAGATCCCGCTGTTGGTTATTGACCAGAGAGTCGTCTCGGTCATGTCTGCTTGTCTCCCGAACCCGTAGGGTCTACACACTTAAGGTTCGGTTACGCTAGGGTTGTAGGGATATGTATATGCAGTAACCCGAATGTTGTTCGGAGTCCCGTATGAGATCCCGGACGTCACGAGGAGTTCCGGAATGGTCCGGAGGTAAAGATTTATATATGGGAAGTCCTGTTTCGGGCATCGGGACAAGTTTCGGGGTTATCGGTATTGTACCGGGACCACCGGAGGGGTCCCGGGGGCCCACCGGGTGGGGCCACCCATCCCCGGGGGCCACATGGGCTGTAGGGGGTGCGCCTTGGCCTGCTTGGGCCAAGGGCACCAGCCCCACAAGGCCCATGCGCCTAGGGTTTCCAAGGGGGAGGAGTCCTACTAGTGGACACAAGGACACGTTCCGCACCAGAGTGGTACGGCAACCCTGTCTTGGAAATCATGTTGTTAGACAACGGTGAACCTTCGAACTATGAAGAAGCGATGGCGGGCCCGGATTCCGACAAATGGCTAGAAGCCATGAAATCCGAGATAGGATCCATGTATGAAAACGAAGTATGGACTTTGACTGACTTGCCCGTTGAACGGCGAGCCATAGAAAATAAATGGATCTTTAAGAAGAAGACAGACGCGGATGGTAATGTGACCATCTATAAAGCTCGGCTTGTCGCTAAGGGTTATCGACAAGTTCAAGGGGTTGACTACGATGAGACTTTCTCACCGGTAGCGAAGCTGAAGTCCGTCCGAATCATGTTAGCAATTGCCGCATTCTATGATTACGAAATATGGCAAATGGACGTCAAAACGGCATTCCTTAATGGTTTCCTTAAGGAAGAATTGTATATGATGCATCCGGAAGGTTTTGTCGATCCTAAGAATGCTGACAAAGTGTGCAAGCTCCAACGCTCGATTTATGGGCTGGTGCAAGCATCTCGGAGTTGGAACATTCGCTTTGATGAGATGATCAAAGCGTTTGGGTTTACACAGACTTATGGAGAAGCCTGCGTTTACAAGAAAGTGAGTGGGAGCTCTGTAGCATTTCTCATATTATATGTAGATGACATACTTTTGATGGGAAATGATATAGAACTCTTGGACAGCATCAAGGCCTACTTGAATAAAAGTTTTTCAATGAAGGACCTTGGAGAAGCTGCTTATATATTAGGCATCAAAATCTATAGAGATAGATCGAGACGCCTCATAGGTCTTTCACAAAGCACATACCTTGATAAGATATTGAAGAAGTTCAATATGGATCAATCCAAGAAGGGGTTCTTGCCTGTGTTACAAGGTATGAAATTGAGCTCAGCTGAATGTCCGACCACGGCAGAAGATATAGAAGAGATGAGCGTCATCCCCTATGCCTCAGCCATAGGTTCTATTATGTATGCCATGCTGTGTACCAGACCTGATGTTAACCTTGCCGTCAGTTTGGTAGGAAGGTACCAAAGTAATCCCGGCAAGGAACACTGGACAGCGGTCAAGAATATCCTGAAGTACCTGAAAAGGACTAAGGAAATGTTTCTCGTTTATGGAGGTGACTAAGAGCTCGTCGTAAAGGGTTACGTCGACGCTAGCTTCGACACAGATCTGGATGACTCTAAGTCACAAACCGGATACGTGTATATTTTGAATGGTGGGGCAGTAAGCTGGTGCAGTTGCAAGCAAAGCGTCGTGGCGGGATCTACATGTGAAGCGGAGTACATGGCAGCCTCGGAGGCAGCACATGAAGCAATATGGGTGAAGGAGTTCATCACCGACCTAGGAGTCATACCCAATGCGTCGGGGCCGATCAAGCTCTTCTGTGACAACACTGGAGCTATTGCACTTGCCAAAGAGCCCAGGTTTCACAAGAAGACAAGGCACATCAAGCGTCGCTTCAACTCCATTCGTGAAAATGTTCAAGATGGAGACATAGAGATTTGTAAAGTACATACGGACCTGAATGTAGCAGATCCGTTGACTAAACCTCTCCCTAGAGCAAAACATGATCAACACCAGAATTCCATGGGTGTTCGATTCATCACAATGTAACTAGATTATTGACTCTGGTGCAAGTGGGAGACTGTTGGAAATATGCCCTAGAGGTAATAATAAAAGCATTATTATTATATTTCCTTGTTCATGATAATTGTCTTTATTCATGCTATAATTGTGTTATCCGGAAATCGTAATACATGTGTGAATAACAGACACCAACATGTCCCTAGTGAGCCTCTAGTTGACTAGCTCGTTGATCAACAGATAGTCATGGTTTCCTGACTATGGACACTGGATGTCATTGATAACGAGATCACATCATTGGGAGAATGATGTGATGGACAAGACCCAATCCTAAACATAGCACAAGATCGTATAGTTCGTTTGCTAGAGTTTTCTAATGTCAAGTATCTATTCCTTTGACCATGAGATCGTGTGACTCCCGGATACCGTAGGAGTGCTTTGGGTATGCCAAACGTCACAACGTAACTGGGTGACTATAAAGGTAGACTACGGGTATCTCCGAAAGTGTCTGTTGGGTGACATGGATCAAGACTGGGATTTGTCACTCCGTATGACGGAGAGGTATCACTGGGCCCACTCGGTAATGCATCATCATAATGAGCTCAAAGTGACCAAGTGTCTGGTCACGGGATCATGCATTACGATACGAGTAAAGTGACTTGCCGGTAATGAGATTGAACGAGGTATTGGGATACCGACGATCGAATCTCGGGCAAGTAACATATCGATAGACAAAGGGAATAGCGTACGGGATTGATTAAATCCTCGACATCGTGGTTCATCCGATGAGATCATCGTGGAGCATGTGGGAGCCAACATGGGTATCCAGATCCCGCTGTTGGTTATTGACCGGAGAGTCGTCTCGGTCATGTCTGCTTGTCTCCCGAACCCGTAGGGTCTACACACTTAAGGTTCGGTGACGCTAGGGTTATGAAGATATGTATATGCAGAAACCTGAATGTTGTTCGGAGTCCCGGATGAGATCCCGGACGTCACGAGGAGTTCCGGAATGGTCCGGAGGTAAAGAATTATATATAGGAAGTGCTATTTCGGGCATCGGGACAAGTTTCGGGGTTATCGGTATTGTACCGGGACCACCGGAAGGGTCCCGGGGGTCCACCGGGTGGGGCCACCTGTCCCGGGGGGCCACATGGGCTGTAGGGGGTGCGCCTTGGCCTAGATGGGCCAAGGGCACCAGCCCCTATAGGCCCATGCGCCTAGGGTTTCCACCATGGAAGAGTCCATGTGGTGGAAGGCACCCCTAGGTGCCTTGGGGGGGAGGGAAACCTCCCCTTGGCCGCCGCCCCCCCTAGTAGATGCCATCTACTAGGGCCGGCGCCCCCCCTGGCACCCCTATATATAATGGGGGGGAGAGGAGGGATTTCAGACCAGCCCCTGGCGCCTCCATCTCCCCCCCGTTACGTCTCTCCCTCGTAGTCTCGGCGAAGCCCTGCTGCTGTGACGCCCTGCATCCACCACTACGCCGTCGTGCTGCTAGATCTTCATCAACCTCTCCTCCCCCTTGCTGGATCAAGAAGGAGGAGACGTCTCCCGTCCCGTACGTGTGTTGAACGCGGAGGTGCCGTCCGTTCGGCGCTGGTCATCGGTGATTTGGATCACGTCGAGTACGACTACATCATCACCGTTCTTTTGAACGCTTCCGTGCGCGATCTACAAAGGTATGTAGATGCATCTAATCACTCGTTGCTAGATGAACTCCTAGATGATCTTGGTGAAACGAGTAGGAAAATTTTTGTTTTCTGCAACGTTCCCCAACAGTTTATTGGTTTCTAATAGAGTTTTTGCTTTGTACTTCGATTGTGTGATGAACTGTTACTTATTCATGAGAAGTATATGATAAAAGTCCTATGTTTAATTTTGTTTCTGCTATAATAATCAACATGATGCTTCTATGTCCGTATTTTGTTTTTATCGACACCTCTCTCTCAAAGAATGTGGACATGTTTTTCGATTTCGGTTTTTGCTTGAGGACAAGCGAGGTCTAAGCTTGGGGGAGTTGATACATCCATTTTGCATCATGTTTCCTTGTTGTTATTTATAATGTTTTATCCATAATAATGCTTTTTGGAGTAATTCTAATGCCTTTTCTCTCATAATTTACAAGGAACACACCAAGAGGGAGAATTCCGGCAACTGGAAATCTGGACCTGGAAAAGCTACGTCAAGCCACCTATTCTGCACAAATCCAAATGAGCTAAAACTTTACGGAGATTTTATGGATTATTTAAGAAATATTGGAGTCAATAAACACCAGAGGGGGGGCCACCGCGCCAGCCCCCCCTGGCGCGCCCTGGTAGGTTGTGGCCTCCTCGGCCCACCTCTGGTGCCCATCTTTTGGTATATAAGTGGTTTTGACCTAGAAAAAAAATAAGAGGAGGACTTTCGGGATGAAGCGACGCCGCCTCGAGGCGGAACTTGGGCAGGAGCACTTTTGCCCTCCGGCGGAGCAATTTTGCCGGGGGAACTTCCCTCCCGGAGGGGGAAATCATCGTCGTCATCATCACCAACAACTCTCCCATCTTGGGGAGGGAAATCTCCATCAACATCTTCACCAGCACCATCTCATCTCAAACCCTAGTTCATCTCTTGTATTCAATCTTGTTACCGGAACTATAGATTGTTGCTAGGGGGTGACTAGTAGTGTTGATTACATCTTGTAGTTGATTACTATATGGTTTATTTGGTGGAAGATTATATATTCAGATCCATTATGCATATTAATACCCCTCTGATCATGAGCATGTTTATTGTTTGTGAGTAGTTACTTTCGTTCTTGAGGTCACGGGAGAAATCATGTTGCAAGTAATCATGTAAATTTGATATGTGTTCGATATTTTGATAGTATGTATGTTGTGATTCCCTTAGTGGTGTCATGGGAACGTCGACTACATGACACTTCACCATATTTGGGCCTAAGGGAATGCATTGTGGAGTAGTAAATAGATGGTGGGTTGCGAGAGTGACAGAACTTAAACCCCAGTTTATGCACTATTCCATAAGGGACCGATTGGATCCTAGAGATTAATGCTATGGTTAGAATTTATTCTTAATACTTTCTCGTAGTTGTGGATGCTTGCGGGAGGGTTAATCATAAGTAGGAGGCTTGTTCAAGTAAGAACAGCACCTAAGCACCGGTCCACCCACATATCAAATTATCAAAGTAGCGAACACAAATCAAACCAATATGATGAAAGTAACTAGATGAAATTCCCGTGTACCCTCAAGAACACTTTGCTTATTATAAGAGACCGTTTTGGCCTGTCCTTTGCCTCAAAAGGATTGGGATACCTTGCTGCATACTTGTCACTATTATCTTGCTATCAAACTACTCGCTACTTACAATTTCAGCACTTGCAGGCATTACCTTACTGAACACTACTTGTCATTTTCTTCTGCTCCTCGTTGGGTTCGACACTCTTACTTATCGAAAAGAGCTACAATTTATCCCCTATACTTGTGGGTCATCATGTCGGAACTCGCTCCCATAGTTCATTTCCCGAGAATCTTACATTGTCATCTCGTCAATTTGTGTTGCACCTTTTCTTCTTAGGTATCCTAAGTCTGAGGTATCCTGACACCAATCAGATCTGAATCTCGGTCAGATATGATGGTTGGAACATATTTCCAAGAGTTATAGCATTGGTCTTTATACGACCCGGTAAGGTGATGTCAATCCCAACACACCTGGGCGGAGGACCTATTGTTATAGTATCCTTTTTAGCAAGTTTAGCCATTCTTCCATGAGGAAATTGTAAGACTTATTCTATAAGTTGTTCCTGATGAATCCTTTGTGTATCCAAGTCTGACCTTTGCTTGAAAGACCATGTCAATGCTATCTCGAAGCTTGTCTGTGGTACTCCGTTCTTCAATAAGAACATTGGAAGCGCAATGCTAAATGTTTCTTAATCGATTATCCTAACAACGTTGTATGGGTAACATCATGAAATCCCTTGCCCCTTTACTTAATTGTTCGTCTACTTGATGTCCTAACATGGATGGGAAAGATATACTCTTGATACTCGAGTATAACCACAATTTCCTTTCCATTATCCTGATTACTATACTAATCACTTTTCCTTTTCATTGTTTTGTTTGACCTTTCTTGTGATCTATATGATCTAAGAAGTAATATTCTTCTGTTTATGTAAACACCTTGGTGTACAACTGTGTCAGTAAGACCCTGTTACTATTGGTGGTGACATTCTGGTAACCACCGATGGACGGGAACTTAGCCTATTGGCCCGCCTCGTTCAACGAGCAGGATAATGGTTCTCTTCATCCCTTGCCCTTGGTATCGATGTTGTTGCTGATATAACTGACAGACTATCCTCTGACAAGCCTTGCTATCATAACTGTGCAAGATGTCACCGCTCTTTCTACCTTTAACTCCCATGGTGGGCCCATAACCCACAGTTCCACAGGATCGAAACCTGACTCTCTTGTACATCCATGTTTCTAAAAGTGAATCCTCATGCTTGGCTTCATATGTAGATCATGAGCCACCTTCCGAAAGATCACTGATTCTAGTATCAGACACAATACTTATTCTCATTGCTCTGAACCCTTTCACGCCCTGTTTCAGGCATCGAACGATTGCCTGCCCGCCCGAAACTTCCCATGATACCTCCTTACTTTTCTCTCTATATTTTCTTAAGTTTCCATTCGAGAGTTACTTTCCGCCACCTTCCCCGATGTTATCAACCAGATAGTCAACCTTGTAGCCGTTCTTTCGAAATACCCCCCTTATTCTTTGTAAGTACGATGAGTTCCCGAAGAAAGGGCGACAACTTCATCATGATGCATTGATGCATAGGAATGAAGAAATCAACGCTATGGATCGACCTCTTCGAGAAAAGCAACCAAGACCGAGAAGACTCGATAGATTTTCGTAACCACATCTTTCCCCTTACTCTACCTCTTAAATCTTGGGACGAGATTTCTTGTAGTGGAGGAGATTTGTGACGCCCGGATAATTAAGCTACAGTGAACCTCTACTAATGATGTCACGTCACCTCCGTTACTGTTGCTAATCTCGCGTTAGTTCAAAATCGATTCAAAATCCAAATTCAAAAACAAGTCAAACAATTAAAGTTTTCAAAAGTCAAAACTAAAATGTTCTTATTGTGACAAATAATTCACAAGATATATTGGTGGAGAAACCAAGTCTTTATAAAATGTTTAAATGCACTAAACTATTTAAATCAATAGCTAAAACCAATAATTAAATGTTTTTTATAATATATAAAATATTAAACTAATTTATTTGGGAGTCCAAGTTATTGTGGCATTAGCATAAGTAGTAACACTATTTTAGGAACTAATTTTATATTTTATAAAACTATAGTAAATAGAAAATAAAATAAAACAGTAAAAAGAAAATAGATAAAAGAAAATAAACCAAAAAATTAAATAAAAAGAAGACAAAAGCCTGCCCCCTCCCCGTGGGTCGTTTGGGCCACCAGGCCGCCCACCAGGTCGGCCCCCTCCCCTGCTATAACCCTAGGCCTCACCTGAATCCCTCGCTCGATCCCACCTCGTTCTCTCGTCCTCCCACACCGCCGCCACCACACAACGCACACACAGGGGAGAGGAGCTTCTCGCCCTGATCCCCATGGCCGCCAGCGACCGCCTCGAGCCTCCTCGCGCGCGCCCCTTCCACCGCCGACGGGCCAAGCTGACCCAACAGCTCCCGGCGCCCTGTTTCTCCGTGCCGCGCCCGATGCCCCGCCGGCAACCTTGACCTCCAGCCATGGCGCTCGCGCCTCCTCTTGCCGGCCTACTTCGCGCCGTCGTCTCCCTCCGGCTGCCCCGAGCTGTTCCTCATCATCGATGTAAGCGCCGCCCTATTTCCCCTCTCTTCCCTGCCTCGCCTAGCTAGCCGTAACCGAAGCCGAGAGCCGGTCGTGGCCATGCCGCCGCGGCCAAGCTCGTTGTCGCCGCTGTCATTAACCGCTGGACGAAATGCTGCTACCGTCATGTTCGTGGAGGCCCCAGGATGTAGCCTGGCCGTTTTCCTCACACAATCTCTTGTTTCACCGGATCCGTCGAGCGCTTGTTTCGGCTGCCGCTAGACCTCGTCGCTGGCGTCCATCCCGGCACCTCCAGTACCAACCACTAGCCCAACTCGATGTGCGCCAACGCGCTCGTCCTACTGATGCTCGTGGGTGACCGAATGGTCGCCGGAACACAACTCCGGCGAGCCTCCACCGTGTACTGTGGCTGCCGGCGACTAAACACCAATGCGCTGACGTAGCACCATTAACCCAGCTACTAATGACGCCCTATGCCCCTGACAAACGGGACCCACACCTATTTAATTACAGACATAATTAACAGACTAATTAAACTAATCCTGATAGCCACTGGCGGTGGGCCATGCAACTGTATCGATTAGGTTTAACTCCAATAAAATTTGTTAGTAATTTGACCCACTCACCACTAGGCCCCACCCTGGCAAACTAAGTTAATTAGTTTAAATAAACTCTGTTAATATTGCCATTGTCTATGACATGTGGCCCCTCCTTGACCAGTCAAAGTGCTGACTGTGTATCACCTAGCCAATGACAGATGGCCCCCACCTACACTGTTCATTGTTGATCTGGGCCACTTTGACTGCTGAGAAAGCAGTTGACTAGACCCACCAGTCAGTCTCTAACTGGGTGTAATACTGGGTGCACTTAACGAAATAGCTATTTAATAATTTGAATTTAATTAAATACACTAATGTCAGAAATATATTAAAACTTTGAAAATTAATATAAAATAATCCGTAGTTCAGATGAAAATACTTTGTACATGAAAGTTGCTCAGAACAACGAAACAAATTCGAATACGTAGCCCGTTCGTCCGCCACACACCCCTATCATAGTGAACATGCAACTTTTCTCCTCCGGTTCAACTGTCCGAAAACGCAAAACACCGGGGATACTTTCCCGGATGTTTTTCCCCCTTCGTCGGTATCACCACCTACCGTGTTACGGCACACCTGGCACCGTCACTTGCCATGTCATGCATCGATATGCATCTATTTGCATTGTATTCATTGTTTCTTCCCCATCTTCTCTCCGGTAGACTACGAGACTGACGCCGCTGCTGGTGCCCCGATTGGCGATCGACTACGTTGTTGATGACCCCTCCTTGCCAGAGCAACTAGGCAAGCCCCCCCTCCTGATCAACCCGATATCGCCTATTCATTCTCTTTACTGCTTGCATTAGAGTAGTGTAGCATGTTACTGCTTTCCCTTAATCCTATTCTGATGCATATCCTGTCTTTGCTACCACTGTTGTTACCTTTACCTGCAATCCTAAATGCTTAGTATAGGATGCTAGTATTTCATCAGTGGCCCTACATTCTTGTTCGTCTACCAAGCTATACTATCGGGCCGTGATCACTCGGGAGGTGATCACGGGTATATACTTATATACATAATATGTTATACTTGGTGACTAAATTCGGGTCGGCTCATAGAGTACCCGTGAGTGATTCACGGATTGGTACCAAAAGGATGTTTGTCCCGACGGCCCTCTGAGTGGACCTTTGTGGCGGAGCGACAGGGCAGGTTGAGACCACCTAGGAGAGAGGTGGGCCTGGCCCTGGTCGGCGTCCGTGGTTACATCAATTAACACGCTTAACGAGATCTTAGTATTTGATCTGAGTCTGGCCACTGGCCTATACGCACTAACCAACTACGCGGGAACAGTTATGGGCACTCGACGTCGTGGTATCAGCCGAAGCCTTCTTGACATCAGCGACTAAGCGGCGCGCGCCGGATTGGACCGTAAGCCTGCGCTTGTATTAAGGGGGCTAGGTCTACTTTCAGTCGCGTTCACAATGTGCAGGTGTGCAATGGGCGATGGGCCCAGACCCCTGCGCGCATAGGATTTAGACCGGCGTGCTGACTCTGTAGTGTGCCTAGGTAGGGCTGCGATGTGTTGATCTTTCGAGGCCGGGCATGACCCAGGAAAGTGTGTCCGGCCAGAGGGGTCGAGCGTGTTGTGTTATGTGGTGCACCCCTGCAGAGAAGTTTATCTATTCGAATAGTCGTGTCCCTCGGTAAAAGGACGACCCAGAGTTGTACTTCGACCTCATGATAACTAGAATCAGATACTTAATAAAACACACCCTTCCAAGTGCCATATACAACCCGGTGATTGCTCTCTAACAGGGCGACGAGGAGAGGATTGTCGGGTAGGATTATGCTATGCGATGATACTTGGTTAACTTACCATCTACTCTCTTCTACTGCTTCAAGATAGAGGCTACCAGAAGCGTAGTCTTCGATAGGACTAGCTATCCCTCTCTTATTCTGGCTTGCAGTTCAGACCACGGATACTATCCATTTCATTGATACCAATGCATATGTAGTGTAGATCCTTGCTTGCTAGTACTTTGGATGAGTACTCACGGTTGCTTTGCTCCCCCTTTTTCCCCTTTCTATACCCGGTTGTTGCGACCAGATGTTGGAGCCTAGGAGCCAGATGCCGCCTTCAACGACTTCTACTACATTGAAGGTGCCTACTACTACGTGCAGGCCGCCGACGATGACCAGGGGTAGTTTAGGAGGATCCCGGACAGGAAGCATGTGCCTCCTTCGATCTATATCCCAGTTTGTGCTAGCCATCTTATGGCAACTTGTTTAACTTATGTCCGTACTCAGATACTGTTGTTTCCGCTGACTCGTCTATCATCGAGCACTTGTATTCGAGTCCTCGAGGCCCCTGGCTTGTATTATGATGCTTTTATGACTTATTTTATTTTTAGAGTTGTGTTGTGATATCTTCCCGTGAATCTCTGATCTTGATCGTACACGTTTGCGTGTATGATTAGTGTACGGTCAAATCACGGGTGTCACACGTTACTCCGTTCTTTATGAACTTAATACTCTAGATGAATGCTGGATAGCGGTCGATGTGTGGAGTAATTAGATGCAGGTAGGAGTCGGTCTACTTGTCTCGGACATGATGCCTATATACATGATCATTGCCTTGGATATCATCATGATTATTTGCTCTTCTTTTAGTTGCCCAACAGTAATTTGTTTACCCACCATATGTTATTTTCAAGAGAGAGGCCTATAGTGAAATCTATAGCCCCGGGATCTACTTTTATCCTATATTAAAATCCTAAAAATACATTGCTGCAATTTTATTTACTTTATTTTATGTTGTATTTTTTGTGCTATCTATCTATCACTACACAATTTAATCTTTGCAATTAACCGACGAGGGATTGACAAACCCTTGTTCACGTTGGGTGCAAGGATTTATTATTCTGTGTGCTGGTGCTGCTAACGAGGTGTTGTGTGGTTCTCCTACTGGATTGATAACCTTGGTTCTTAACTAAGGGAAATACTTATCTCTATTGTATTGCATCATCCTCTTCTCTTCGAGGAAATTCCAACGCAACTCACAAGTAGCAATGGCCTGCCGCCATGTCAAACCCCTCGAGAGCATCGGCCGCGGCAGCAGGATAGATATGGAGCTCCTTCTGGGTTGCACAAAAGTCGAGCCACCTCTCAGTCCTTGCGCCTAGTCATGCCCACATCGCCAGCGGTGGCGCTAGTGCAGGAGGAGCTACTACTGAACTTTCCTCCGGATCCGGAGAAGATGGATTAGTGTGCCACCATCTAGAGCCTCGTCAGCTTCGCCAACAATGATGGGGCACAGCCGACGGGGCCCTCTCAATGGCAGCCAACTTCGCCAGTACAAGGGGCTGATGCATGGACCATGGGTGGTGCACCAACGGTGTAGTCCGCTGATGTCTACTACATAATTTATTCTTGTAGACTCATGTTGGGCTTCCAAGCGCGGAGTTTTATAGGACAATAGCAATTTTTCCTCAAGTGGATAATCTAAGATTATCAATTCGTGCAAGGCATAAGATGAAGATGGTCTCTCTCAAACAACCCCGCAGTCAAATACAAGAAATCTCTTGTGTCCCCAACATACCCAATATAATGGCAAATTGTATAGGTGTACTAGTTCGGCGAAGAGATGGTGATACCACTGTAGTATAGATAGTAGATATTGGTTTTTAGAATCTGAAAATAAAAGAATAACAATTTACCTGCATGAGGCTGACATTGAGCACGCCCTTTGTGTACGCCCCTTGTCCAGGAGGCAGTTGTCGATGGTGAAGATGTATGATCCTTATACTAGAAGAAGCAATTTATCTTCTTCCCGTACCATACTATCACCCAACGCTCCCACTGTTAGAGCCCCACTCAGCAGCACCATTTAGTACTTAGTTGTTGCCCCTTTCTTGGACCTTACCGGCCGCCGATGGCTAGGCCACTGAAAGCAAGCCTAGAGTAGTGCCGGTTGCGCGCATGCAAAGGGGGTGGCTTCGTGGTGTCGGGCTTCTCATTGGAGGCGAGGAAACATGGCGATCGAATAGGAAAGAGGACGAGGGTGTAGTGGTGGTGTCCGCCATGGGAGGAACAGGAGGACGAACCGGTGCTCCGGGCTAGAGCGTCCATGACCTAGCTACCACGCAGATTGTGGGGCGAGGGATTGTGTTTGGAGGAGGCGAGCGACGATGGGGAGAAAGGATGATGGCCGTCGCGGGGCTTCGGGGATAAACTGGAGAACCCTATAGAAACATCGCACATTGGTAAGAGCAGCTGGCCCCACCCGCTAGCCACGCTGAATTGGCAAGTGCCCTCAGCGTAGGCATAGTTAGCCACGCATACACTTGGAAGAGATGTAACCTGCAATTTTTATTTTTACTAGGTAATTGCCATGTGTTGCAGCGGAGATATTTTTTTAAGGGAACCGGGATACATGTTCTAATAGTTGAACACCAATTTTGGTTTTTTTTGTAATAACATATAAGTTTAGGATTTCTATTCACGTCATGAAGCAATGTCTCCTTTTTTATCAATTATTAATTATTAATTATATTTTCCTTCTTCCACTCACTATCTTCATCTCTCCACCTCCTCGATCCAAGCTCACCACCTCTGTCAATGGCACACCCGGCTCAGAATCCCCCTCCCACCACCATACACACTTTGAATTTCAAGCAACTAACCATGTAACTGTATTACAATTTATAATTGGAGTTATGAAATAGAGTAGCAAAGAAAGCTACTTGCTCAAGGAAGATACATTTTCATGTGGTTAACAAAATCTGCAAGTAATAGAAATCATGCTTAGTTTTATTTCCAGACGCTCTTACCCTGATTATGATTTGGTGGCTGGATTTTTCCTGCACCTATATTTTACCAGTATCTTAAGTAAATCCATGGCTCAGAGTTGTACAACCTCCAAACATCTTATATTTAGGAATGGAGGTAGTATTTCTTTCGGGTTGTAAACCGTGCTTGGGACACATGTTATAACTGGTATTCAAAGGATCACATACACACTACTAATATCAGTTAGATCTCTAATTTCAAATACATGTACACTTCCAAACAAACTGCACAAGCAGAAAATGAGCTGAAATTTCGATTTATATAGCCGTACCATAACATCAGTAAGAAAATGAAAATTTCTCATATTTGCATAAATCCATGAGAACAAAATTCACATACTTCAATGCTCAAAGTCAGCAACCGAGGATTATTCTTTGTCTTGTCAGCATGCTAGATAGCCAAAGTCAGCACTCAACAGTTGTTGAATTGTTATAGGTAGGAACACAAAATTTTGAGATAGATTCTTTTGCTTGCTTCATGAACTCATGCATCATAGTATCATACGAAAACGGCAAACTGCAGAGAGAGAAACAATATTATCTTCTGTAATGATCACCTTGGTTCGCAATTAACAACTTAAGCATAGATACTAAGATACCATCCTAGCACATGATCAATTTGCTTCATAGTTGAACTATGCAACACAAATAACATTTTACATCCAGCAAATAGTACATAAATGAAGTAGTTTAATTTTACATATGTTTACTTATTACGGGTCATAGGTAAATATTGAAGCAATATATATTTGCAAGGTCTGAACTACAAATAGGTTGGATAACTTATACTGAGAGATTAGGTTGCTGATAGAATTATAATACAAGTAGCTATCCTAATTAAAAGAAGTTCACCGTGTGCCGAATACTCCAAGTATGTGACAGAATTAAATAAAAATGGGAAGCACAATATGCTGCAATAAGTAACCAGATTATGTATAACATCAGAGAACTGAAATATTAAACTTGGTAAGGTGTCATAATCAAAATGACGATTATCTCAGCATAGTCAACCTGGATTGTACAACCCAGAACATGACTCCATGCACAGAAGCTAACAAGAAATTATACAGTGTACGAACTTTTAGCTAACAACTCTTGGCAATGCAGAAGACCCAAATGATGTGTAACAGGTAAATATAAGCAATTCTAAGAGATGATGCTTTAACTAAAAAGTCCAAGCAGTACATAACTCAAGTAATTTTGAGCATCTACAGGTACACTTTGATTTGAACATGGCAAGGAGAGCACATGACCAACCAAGCACACAACAATGGAAATAAAAGGAGCTGGAACATGGCACTACAATTAGCTTGCATTACAAACTGCATTATGAAAACAGACACATGAGACGGCATTCTTGATTTAAGTTACAGAATAGCAGAAGACGCTACTAATTTTATTTTATTTTATGAAATCAATGTAGATGGACCCATAAATGAGTGCAAAAATGATACTCCCCCCGTCCCAAAATAAGTTGTACTAAAGTTGAGACACATATTTTGGGACGGAGGGAGTAGAACTGTGCAAAAATTCAGTTATTAGTTGCCTAATCTGACAAGAAAGTGGAGATGGCAGTTAGCAGAAAAATTCTAAAATCTGTGGTAACTAAAAGGGCACCTATCTCCATGGCCCACATTATGAGAGAAAACCACATCAAATAGAGGATGAACATGCATGAACTTCCTGGAGAATCCAATGTTGTAGAAAAAATGCATATGCAAGTGAATACAGCCGAGCTCCAGCCCATGAAGTTGAACCTCTGTATGTCTGCATCGGTGGAGCAGAAGCTGCTCACTCACCTGAAGGTTGCTGGACGGGATCAGTTTGAATGGCAGCTGCCTGAACCGGATCGCGGCAGGTACGAAAGACAAGGGGCCAGCATGGTCAATGTCATGGTCGTTGGTGCCTCACTCCCCTGGTCATGGTCACGGTTGCCGACACCAGCGTCGACGTCTCGCCCTCGACATAATCCTGATCAACCCCTCCCAACGCTCGACCTCGCGGACCCCCGTCAGCAGTGAGCGCAATGTAGACACCACGGCGTCTCCTCCACCCGGCGCCTCAGCACTGGAGATCCTCCTCCACCTCGTTACACCCGCAGGTGGCGGCGGTGGCCTTGACGGTGGCCGAGATGCGCCTCCTTGAGCGTTCCAATGGAGACAGGTGTGCAAATCTCCCCGAATGGCGTCACGCTCCTCGTGTCAGGGATCGGTGTGGCGATTGAAGTTGGAGAGAAGGAGCAGCGGCGGGGAACCCTAGAGAGTTGGAGAAGATTAGGGGATGAGGCGTGTATTTTTTCTTCTGTCTTTTTTCACGGCAGCGTGGGTGGGAGGGGATGAACCAATAAAAAAACAGACGGGCGGATGAAGCTTTGGAGCAGAACGCGGTCCGTTGGCAGGAAAAGGAACCTTGCGTTCTTTTTAAATATAGTAGAGAAGTACAGATTTTGCAGTGATGTACAAAAGAAACGAAATGAACTTGATATTTTTGTGCAGAAGCACAAACGGACATATTTTTGCCCTAAGTTTGGAGGTTAAATTTCTTACAAAAACGTACATTTACAAAATATTACAGAAATTAATATAATTTGTACGCATGTTGTTTATTTCTTTTAGTTCAAACTTTCAATTTCAAACTCACTCGTGTCCATCTCAGAAAAGGGACTACAAACCTAATGCTGATTCATATGAACATGGGGAAGAATTAATGTGTTCAATGATAGTCCTATGAGTACAAGAGAAGAAATCATTACCTTCTGTAACTTGAAGCAGGTAATTCCTTTCAGTCATCATCTATCCACTGAGAGGCAATCAAGGTGTTGTCATTGTCAACCAAAGTTAGGCTGTGTAAGCAGGTACAAGTCAATGCTTATGCATAACGTGTTATTATTTTTCCATTGTCAAGGGAAGGAATAAAAGATTTCCTGCTTGAGAACAAGATTATTTGCTTCACATGTTCTAATTTCAGAATACTATTGGGTGCTATACCAAGAAAAAAAAATAGGTAGAGTGTTTTCAGCTACACATTAGCATGAATAAACAATCATGATGCAGTGCACAGCACAAAATTTGTTACAAATGTACACAGTACTATCTATCACTGTCGATTTATAAAAGGAACTCCATGTAACTATGGCAGGCAAATAAAAAACTAATTAATTGGGTAAAAGTGTATATTTTACCAATTATGAACCTTCAAGGCAATCTGGTGCTTCTGTTGGGCACCCCCCACATGCCACAAGGTAGCAGCTTGATGAGCAACTATACATTACCATAAATAAACTTTAAGCGCAACCTGCTGCTGTTGGATAGCTGTCCAAGATAAGAGATGAATGGACTCGGTTGATGTTCCTGCTAGATGAGAAAGCTATCTAGCCAATAGCAAGGCGAGGGCCTCTGTGGTCTCTCTAGTTCCCTTTCATGCTTGGATGGGTCTGTTCAGAAAACAGTCTTCCTTATGGTTCCTTAATCAAACATCATTCACTGGAAGTAGCTTCTTTCTGGCACCAAGGTCTGGTTATCCTATTAACTAATGCATTGTACAAACAATCATTCTGTGTCAAAACACTTGATATTTCAGCAGGCAGTTCTGTAGCCTTGTCCAATGGATCCACTTGAGAAAACCCTGTAACTAGTGTATTGTAAGTAACGTTGTCAGGAACAATTCCTGAGCTCAGCATCTCATCAAAAAGCTTGGAGGCTTCTTCATTATTACCAGATTTACAATAGGCATACATCAGAGTGGTATAAGTAAACTTATTTGGAGGTATACCCCTGGACCGCATTTGCTCCAAGTAATTCATAGCTTCATCCATTTTTCCTATTTTGCAAAAACCATGTATCATAATTGTGTAGCCAATTACTCCCACCTCAATGCTGTTTTCTCTGCTTTGTTCAAACATGGTCTTCGCCTCGTCAACAAGATAAGCATGGAACATCCAGTGCATAAGACTGCAGTAAGTTACATTAGTTGGTCTTATGCCAGCAGACTTCATAGTGTTAAGGACATCAATTGCACCAGAAATGTTACCAACTCTACCATAACCACCAATAAGTGCATTATAGATTACTACATTTGGTTCTAATCCACAGGTCATCAGTTCAGTCAAATATTCATTTGCTTTATGAATATCCTTTATTTTACAATATCCATTTATTATAGTGCCATATGACACTATATCTGGCCGAAGTCCCTCAATTTTCATCTGATCCAGCAGGTGAATGGCCTCTTCCATTTTATCCAAAATGCAATAAGCATGTAGTATTGTATTAAACGTGAAAATATTAGGCTTCAACCCTCTTCTGATCATGTCATCACGGAGTTTAATTGCTTCCTCTATTTTATTGCCTTTGCAGCAACCTAGTATCATTATGTTATAAGTGATGCTATCCAGTTCAAGCCCCTATTAACCATGGTCCTTAGAACCTCAGTAGCTCCTTCCATGTCCTTCCCCTCACAAAGCCCATGAATCAATGCATTAGAAGTTGCAATATTGACAGACAAACCTTCCTTCAACATCTTCAACCAAATTCCAACTGCTTCTTGGTGTTTTTCGCCCTTGCAAAGCTGCTTCACACAAGCTGTCATGAGAGCATCATTTGGTCGCATACCTCTTATAATCATTTCGCTTATAAGCCTTACCACAGACTTCAAACTTCCAGTCCTTTGGAGAAGCCCTGCAACCACTGAATTAAACAAACCAAATGAACTACCATCCCAGCCGATAACATCTCCTCCAATATCTGCTCAGCACGCTCCATCTCCCCTTCCTTGCATAGAGCTCTAGCAATCAAGTTGTAAGTCACTGCTGTTGACTTCATCTCCTTTGAGAGCATTTCATCAAACAACCTGATTGCTTCTGAGAAATGCCCCCTCCGACAATGGCAATCAATAAGCTCATTGTAAATGATCTCATTTGGGGTGATTCCTAACCCAGCCATGTCCTGCAACACTGCACCAACCTCCCCAAAGCGCTGACTTCTTGCAAGACCATTGATCAGAATGCCAAAGGTGACCACGCTCGGAGTCACCTTGCTCTCTTCCATCCTCTCCTTCAGCCGAAAAGCCTCGTCTACTCTTCCACTCTTGCAAAGTCCATCCATCAGCAGATTGTATGGCACTACACCAGCACATTGCTGCAGCCCAGCATGGACTAACTCTGCAAGCATCTTAAGACCGCCGTCCACCTTTCCAGCCCTGCAAAGGGCCTTGATCATAGAGGTATATGAGTATGCATTCGGAGTGACGTTCTGACGACCACGCATTTCAGCAAACACCTTGCAAGCGGCGTCAAGCTGGCCAGCACGCACAAGAGCTTCAAGGAGCATATTGCAGATCTTAACGGAGGGCGAAGCGCCCCGGGAAGAGAGCACATGGAAGGCGTCCGTGGCACCCCTGAGGGAACCACGTGCGGAGGAGTTGAGGAAGGTGCTGAGGAGTAAATCCGATGAGGGGATGGAGGAGGCGTCGGCCACAGCCGCTGCGGCAGTGTGGAGGGGGTGGTGATGTAGGAGGCGCCTGATTAGGCGGCGAGCGGAGGGGAGTGTGGAGCGATCGGCCGCGAGGGAGGGGAGGAGGAGCGCGGAGACGCGGGGGGACAGGAGGTCGTCGGCGTGGGCGTGGCCGTGGCTGGAGGAGGAGGGATCGTTGGAAACAAGGTGGTGAAGGAGGCGGAGGGCGGACGCCGCTGGGAGGGGGGAAGGAAGGGATGAGAGGGCGGATGCCAGACCGCGGTCGCCTAGGCGGCGGAGCAGGCAATCGAGGTCGCGCGACGCGTCAGGTGAAGGGGCGGTGGTGAGCGTCCCCAGAACCTCAGCTGCGGCCACGGCGTCAGCAGAGGACGAGGAGAGCTGGCGGTGGCGGTGGTGGTGGCGGATGGCGAGGAGGAGAGGGTGCTGGGGTGGTGGTTTCATGGCGGATGGCCCATGAGAATGCAAGGCAGTGCAAAAAATGTATTAATGCGCAGAAAAACTAAATCTTGAAAAATCATGTATTCAAAAACGTTCACAGATTCAAATTTTTATAAAACTGAAAAAGTTCATCGGTTTTCAAAAAAAGTTCATCGATTTTCAAAAAGGTTCATCAACTTTGAAAAAAATTCACCGATTTTCAAAAAAAGTTCAACGATTTTCCAAAAATGTTTATCGACTTTGAAAAAAGTTCACTAATTTTCAAAAAAAGTTCATTGAATTTGACGAAAAGTTCATCGAGATTGAAAAAAGTTCATCAACTTTGAGAAAATAGTTCATCAATTTGAAAAAAGGTTCATCACATTTGAAAAAAGTTCATCGAATTTGAGAAAAGTTCATCAAACTTGAAAAAAGTTCAGCGATTTTGCGAAAATTTGGTCACCTTTAAAAAAGTTCACTCATTTTAATAAGAAAGAGAAAAGAAACAAAGATAGAAAATGAAACAGGGAAAACAACTACCTTTTCTGCGTTAATATATAAAGAAAATAAAAAGAACCACCATAGCACATGTGGTTATCTGGTTCAACTGGTTGTTGTGATTGGCTACCTAAACGAACGGGCGTGGTTCGAGTCGCCTGGAGCACCTTTTTTTGGGAATTTTTAAGAAACAGGAAAGCAAGATGGGCCGGCCCGCTATAAAACCAAGTGTACAGGGGGGTGTGCGCCCTGTACCAGGCGCCGAATAGGATTTGGCTTCGACGGGCACGGGACGGCTCCTTTCTTCTCGTCAAAAACTCGACTCTCTTTGCTCAGTCCCCTCGACCGCTATTTGTTATTGGGCTGACTGAGTGGGCTGCGCCCCAGGCCGACTTCTTTTCCTAGGCTCGAGAATTTCCTCACGCCCCCCAGGCCATGGCCTGGGCTGCCTGGGCTGTCTAGTTTTTTTTTTGTCTCAAAAAAAAACTAGACAAGCCCTCGTTGTCTCAAAAAAAAAAACTAGACAAGCCCTCAGAAAAATGTACTAACTCCCTATTATATGCACTCCATAAAATAAAAAACTGCAGCATGAGGAGAATTTAGTCTCCTGACAGCAAAACCTGAACGCATAAACAGTACTCCCTTCTTTTTTTTTTACTTTTTTTTGCAAAAAAAACCTTCATTTTTATTTACTCTGCATATTTGGTTTGTATCAATTCAAACTTTGATCAAGTTTATACAAAATTATTAACATCTGCAATACCAAGTCAATACCACTGGAATCAACATTGAATATATTTTCACATCACGTATATTTGTTATTGTGAAACTTTATATTATCTATCTATTATATATAATTAAAACAAGAGGCGAATAAGCGATTATGTTCGTCAACATATGCTAATATTTTTTGCACTGTTTGATTAGAAAAAGGAAAAGTAGTGGTTGTACCCATGTTTGGTGGCTGCACCCCTTATCCACACCATTGAGTTGCTATGAGATTCGCCTTATCCTAGGGTCGGCTTTGTAAGACTGTCACTTCATCATCTTGTATTGTTTGACCATGTACTTGGTTCGGTTGTTGCTTTATACTATATAATAAAGCGGGATAAAAGCATGTTTTCTAGAAGATGATGGTGGACTCGTGAATGTGCTGCATGGCTGCTAGCAGGTTTGGTTCTTCTACCAAGACGAAACTAAATTGGAGAGAAGTGAGAACATCATTGGCCGCATTGAGATGTGTTGCATGGCTAGTAGGTTTCGTTCTTCTACCAAGGCGAAACTAAATTGGTTCTTTTAACTTAGCTATGCTTGCAAAGCAGTCCTGGAGGCTACTCTCAAATCCGGATTCTCTTTGTGCGCAAGTTCTGAAAGCAAAGTATTTTCCGAACTATTCTTTTATTAGAGCAGGTCCGAAGAAAGGATCTTTCTTTACGTGGCAGAGTATTGTGGCAGGTTCAAGCACTTTTCGAAGAGGGCATATTTGGTGTGTCGGTACGGGTGAAATGATTAACATTTGGGAAGACCATTGGGTTCCTGGTAGTCCTTCTCGTATGATCCAAACACCAAGAGGGAACACTTTGCTGCAAACTGTTAATGAATTAATAGATCCTACTACAGGAACTTGGGATGAGGTTCTTTTGAGAGAGATTCTCTCTCCAATTGATGTGCACATAATTCTTAGTATCCCTCTGAGTGCACACCTTGATGAGGACTTCATAGCATGGCACTTCACAAAATCATATATTTTTTCAGTGCGTTCGGCATACTACATAGAATGGGATCATTCACATAGACACAGACTCATTCGGGCAGATGGCCAAGGACCGTCTGAGCGTAACCCAGTGTGGGAAATCCTTTGGAAATTGCAAGTGCCGAGTAAAGTGAAGATTTTTGGCTGGAAAGCCTTACATGGTATGGTCCCAGGATTGGCAATTCTTGCGAACAGACATATCCCAACGACTTCTCAGTGTCCTGTTTGTGAGTGTGGTGCAGAAGATATCAAACATCTTATGTTTACGTGTAGTCGAGCAAGGGAAGTATGGCATACCTTGGGACTGCTAGACTACATTGATGAATTTACACCTGTAGATAGGTCAGGTTCTATTGTTCTGGAAGAGATGCTTCGACAGCCCAAAACCACATCGCCGGTAATTGATAATGTTGGTCTGAAGGAATTAATTCTTGTGGGAGCATGGTATATATGGTGGCAGAGGAGGGAATTCGTCAAGGGAGAACGTGTGGCTGATCCTACACGCATAGCCTTCTCTATCCATGCTCTGACATGCAATTTTGTTGCAGCGCACTGTAAGTCTGAACGACTGAACCTCTCCAAGTTATGTGGACAAAGCCATCCAGGAACACATATAAACTCAATGTTGATGCTTCATTCTCAGAAAATGGTACTGGTGGTGCAGGTGCTGTGTTAAGGAATGATAGAGGGGAGGCACTTGCTGGTGCTTGTTGGCCTCTCCACAATATTTTTGATGCAGCAACGGCTGAAGCTACAGCTCTCCAGAAAGGTTTATCTCTCATCGAAGGACTTCAATGTGTTCCTGTTACTGTCGAAACAGATTCTTTGGAACTCGTCGAAGCGTTTAATGGAACAATTCAAATATGGTCTCCATATGCAGCAGTACTTGCGGATTGCTTTCGGATCGCCTCCAGGATTGGATCAATATCGGTGCATCATTGTAATCGGGAGGTGAACTACGTGGCGCACAACTTAGTTAAACATGCTTTTGTTTCAAATTCTACTATTTTTTGGGATGATGTTCCCCCTAGATTTATTGTTTCAGATGTAATGAACGATGTATCGCTGTTTGTTTTGCAATAAAGTGCATCATGAAGGCTTTCCCTCAAAAAAAATTGGAGCAACTTAAAGATTGAACCAATGACATGATATGCAGGCCCGCTTAAATCAGACAATGGAGCGATCAAATAAAATAAAAATCATGCTCCGCAAAAATAGAGCGTACTACTAGTAGTACTTAGGGCGGAACCGGCCAGGAGAGATCCATATATCCATCGCGCCTGGAAACTTACGCGTGCAGCCATGCATATGCATTGTGCGTGCACCTGAACGTGCCGGCCGGCGGGCCAGGTCCGACTCTGCAGCGCCGTGGACTTGAGAAAGGAAAGGGACTCCACGGCTCGACGGTTTGCCTGGATAGCCTGATACTACTCACATGAGGAGGACGTAAGTTCTAGTACAGACTACGTGTGTATGCTTGCTGCTGAGTCAAATGGGGGGTTGAGCGGTCATGGTGAGACGACGATGAACGATTAAGAAGTCGTTAGGATCAAGTAGACAGCTACACCCCGCCCGCGCGGCCGGCAGGCCCGGCTATGTGTAGTGTAGTGTCTCCAATCTTATGCATGGTCCAGGTTATTAGGGCCATGACCAGTTTATAAGGGAGAGTATCCATCCTTCTTTCAGTCTGAACTTTTGAAATGGAGTGTGCTTTCCGCTGAATACTGGTCCATGTACGCATAAACGTTCAGAATGTGGATGGACTAGTCTGAGTTGGACGCTGATATCTGGTATCAAAACCAGCATCGCCATGCTAACATAGGTCTGTCTAAACCATTCGATGAAAGGTTAGATTACTATTTTTGCATGTTGGCATCATTTTTTCTTCTTAATTTATTACTAATGCATGATATATGCAATTATATATGATTCATTGCAAGCGTGAGATTGGTGACATTAACATGTAATATATATGGACGTATTAAAAGGAGGAAATTCTAGCCACAAGCAGAGTCGTCCTCCCACTTTTCAGGAAGATGACACAAGGGCCTCAATGAACAGTTTAAGTCACCATCTTATTTTGTCACAGTGGCTTGACTCAGCAACATCCATGACCGACACAAGAGGAGGGGGCTTGAAGTCCGGTTTTTGCTCCGTAGTGAAGCATCAGTGACTAGATTATGCATAACCCGTTGCAACACACATGCTCTTTTGCTAGTAATAAGAAAAAAAGAAAGAAAAACTCTGCAGCTGGAGGCAAAGCGCCTACAATTGGTCCATTCAGAAAACAACGCAAACAGATATCAGGAGAAGTAGACAGCAGAGTTCAGCCGCAAGCTGGGAAAAGAAGTGGGCAGGTCAGGGTTTGTTCGACTAACAGAACTGAATTGTCAGGTTTTTGTGAAAAAGACGCTGAACGCTAAATTTACTTAAGCATCATGTCAAACATGGTTCGGAAGGGATTCATGAACTAAGTGGTTGCCTTTCCACCATCAAACTCTTCACAATATTAATAACTGGCATATTTCATAGAAACATGTGTGCCAAAATGGTGCTGTATAATTGTATCAAAACGGAAACAAAGTAAGGCACATCTTTCACTCACAAAAAGCTGAGGCATCTACAGTATCATGATACTTCTTCCTTTTCCAACTCAAACATGCAAGCACCAATGTGAGCTACTACAATTGAGCATGTAGTGTCCAAACTAAAATGGGGGTCCTGTTGTGTTGAGATACCACACGCCTGCCAAACTGTCAGGTACTCAGGTGAACAAAACCAACAGGCGAATCCCCTGATTCATATACATGGCAGCTACAAAAGAGCCTCAATGTCAATCTCAACGAAGGTGCAGGGGTCCGGAATGCCAAATTTTCTTAGCACCTGCATATAACAGACTAGGTCAAATTAACTGTTCACAGATCATCATTCCATGGCTTTTTTTTTGCACATGATAAAAAAAAATTACCTCAGCATGGACAATTCCTAGGTAGCCAACCTGCTTTCCATCACTCATAACAATTTTGCATTGTCTTTTAGTAAAGAACTCGGGTTCCTACAAGACAAGACATCAGTACAGATGTTCATAACAACCAAAGGAACGTTGGATGTGCCCAAATGTATCGAGAATTTCAAATGCTTACACTTGAAGGAACATAGTAAGTCTGGCCGAAATTTATGTGTGGAGCTCTCACGATTTTGACAATCCTATCCACCAAACCCATAATTTCCTGGGTAATTGATAACAATTAGCCAAGGCCAAGAACAAAGCACTTTAAATATTACTCCTGCACAAAAGTAATTGCTTATTTACCTCAAATCCAGAATTACTATTACAGTACAAAGCTGCAAGCCGGCGATTATTAGAGGCACCAACATCACGTGAAGTATCCAATGACGCTACATCACCAACTTCAAAAATCTGCACACATAACAATGCTGAAAAAATATACTATGGCCAATTGGTTATTAGCAACATAAGCAACTCTAAAGCGTTTCTTTTAGAAAATCATGATAACGTGTATTAAAAAACATAATTATTACAAACCAATATTATGTATCAGCCGATAAATAAATAAAAAATGAACACTGGTAGGGGCTCGAAGGCCCCAGATGCATCATTAATATTTCAGCGGTGGTACAGAGCATCTAGCAGCAGGACCCAAAGAAAAATACAGATTACAACCAGATCCCTGACTTATGCAAGGAGGA
Source organism: Triticum dicoccoides (assembly GCF_002162155.2). Classification (NCBI taxonomy): domain Eukaryota; kingdom Viridiplantae; phylum Streptophyta; class Magnoliopsida; order Poales; family Poaceae; genus Triticum; species Triticum dicoccoides. Next base: position 365,603,600 of record NC_041380.1, on the reverse strand, counting down.
CCCCAGAAGACGAAAGTAAAATGGAATCGGGTCCTTAACAACCGCGCCGGGGACGAGACCACTTGGTCCGACGACCCCTCTGTTAGAGTTATATTGATGATGATCTTTGGCCTTTTGTATTCTAGCCTTTTGGCATCCTCTCGTACATGTATATATGTTGGCTTTGGCCTCCTACTAATATCAAGTTAATTATCATCAACATGGTATTAGAGCTATAGGTTGTATGACATGGAATCTGCACTGAAGTTGTAGTGCCTCCCTTGTGGCAACTTAGCCGGGAGGATTGAAAAGGGCCGCCCTTCGGCCATAGGATGCACCGGATTGCTGGCAGGACCGGCTGGCTACCGTAGGCGCCGTAGCCTCTCCAAGACCACCGTTGGTGACGAGCGTCATCCCCATCTGCATCAACTCCGCCGCTTCTCATCTGCTGAAGGAACATGCAAAGAAAGGAGAAGCTGGAGAACCTCCTCGAGAGCAGGGACGGACTCCATCCTCGCAAGAGATATAGATCCGACGAGGAGAGGCACTGTTGGAGCTGAACTTGCTGCGATTCTCCACCGCTACCCCGGCCGCCACATGACGGCAGAGAGGGAAGGGGAGGAGCACCACAGCGGCGTCTCCAAGTGCCACCGCGAGCTTATTGAGAGGGGATTCGCCAGATCCGCCGCCATCCCTCTGCCTCCATGATGAAGACGCTGCAGAGGACGACGACAACGGCCACCGGATTCTGCTCGCGAGATCTGAAGGCAGACTCCCAACGGCATGAAGCCAGACCACAGCACAAGGCCGAACAACATAAATCTAAGCCTACTATCTACAGAAGAAGCCCCGCATCCAATCCCAACCTTGCTCCAACCGGCACCGCCGGTGGAGAAGAAAAGGGAAGGAGCCAGGGAGCAGAAGACGACTCTCAACGAGCTAGGGAAAGAGAGAACCCGGTTGGGTTGGAGACTTGGAGTGTGCTTGTCAGCCAATAATTAGAATGTTGTTATTATATAAAAAAGGGAGTATATGCACATTAGCCACATGAAGGGTACCTCAGTAACACTGCTAACACTAAGCTGATGAATACGATTGTTTGTTTACATAAAGTACCTTTATGGGTCTTGGATGGTCTATATTATGCTTCAGCGTTTTCAACAAACATGACATCAGACTACTTCTTACAACCTGCAAGATCACAAGCAAAACAAAACATACATTGCGTACTGGAATAAGCACATGTGAATTGTATAATTATATTTCAAGATCTTACATTAGAAACAAAATGTATTGATTTATTTTGCAGTAGGTAAGTGAAGACAGCTAAATATGAATGACCACATATACCAGGAGTATGATGACAATATGTATAACTATAAGAGCATCCAAAAGGTATTAATCAGAAAGACAGAACCATAACATTTCATCAACTTCAATCAGTAAATAATGCGGCACTAGAGAGTAGTTGTCCATGCATTCATGATTATACTAATTAATCAAAAAGACAGAACCATAGCATTTCATCAACTTTAATCAGTAGATAATGCAGCACCTGGTGGTAGTTGACTAGTTGTGCATGCATTATTGATTTTACTTGTACGCATATGTAATTATCTACAACTATTCTCAAAATCGAAGCTAATAAAGATACCAAGCATAGAAGGCCAGGCCTCAATGAACGGACGCTTACGCTGCTCGCTGATTAACATGCAATTAACAAAAGAATGACAGACATTTTTCTACTGCAAATGGCTGTAACAAATAAATGAAAGATCCAATCATAAAGACACCCTTTAGTACTTGAGCAATTCACCTCAAATTCAGAAGTACGGGGGTTTGCAATAATGACTGCTTTATTTCCATTGTCTGTCCTGTTTAGCATGTCAAAGTTCTCTTCGTGTGAAGTCAAAACAAATGTGAGCACCTCCATATAACCAGCTCTTGCAACCTGCCCCACAAACATTTTTCTCCCAGTAAAATATCGAGTGAACATATGCATATGAATATGGAACACCACTGAAGGATTGCTACAAGGTACTGAATATTTTAAGCACATACCTCAGCACGAATTTTATCAGAGAAACGGTTCAGTGGTTGCCTTCCACCAATTGTCATAGACTTTGGTTTTGATTTTGGCACATTGTTGTACCCATAAGCTATAGCAACATCCTGTATGGAATGAAAATGAAAATCAAACCAGAAACTATCAACCAATTCTAGATAATAACTATAAAAAAAGAACCTTCGATAGGTAGGGAATTGCATATGTTACCTCTACTAGATCACGAGCATGCAGAACATCACTTCTTGTAGGAGGGACAGACACCGAAATACAAGGCTCCCCATTTGATGAACAAAGTTCCGCTTGCAATTGCATTTTGTTCAGAAGGGAGATAACCTGAACTTTCAAATACTCAGTCGTATCACCACACTTAATCAAAGCTGCGAACTTAAATTCAAAGAACTCAAGCAGAAAACATTGACTTGATTATAAAAAATATTTGTTTAATTTAATTTTGCATACAGGTAGAACATTGCAATTTGCATCAGAAAAAACAGCTGTTCTACAGTAAAGATCAAAATCTATCACTTATTTGAACTATTTATCCAGATATGAGGTCCATGGTTTCCGGCGAAATGATATGCTGAACTCGATGATTTTTCAGGCTTCAATAAAATATACCTGCGTCTCATCTAGGGAGATTCCAATGGGTCCAACAATATCAGAGAGCGAAACTTCCATTTTATAACATGAAAGATCAGGATAAATGGCTGTGCTTCCATCATGAGATACCACTTCAACTGGTTCCACTTCAAACTTATTTTCACAGTACTCCGAAAACATTGCGACCTAGACACATAGGTAGCAGGTGCATCAACAAAATAAATCTAATCTTCATCCAAAAGGACAGCACATTTCCAATCTAAAAGATAGCAAGCATTACATCACACCTACCATTGTATTCAGAACAATATTTGCTTTTGTAAGGTCTGTAGCAGTGCATTCGATAAACACATTCCTTGTCTTCAGGGTGATAGCAGAATGTGCACCATTGATGATAGGAGGTAACGATAATAAAGTTCTGCAAGTATTAGAGTGTCAGCTTGCTTGTTTGTACAGTGCATTCGATAAATTGCTTGTTTGTACCAAGGACCCAGAATAAGTACCAGAACAGTCCTGGTACAAACAATTTAAGCTAAGTATTGAACTGGCAACCAAACATGTGTCTTGCCTTTTATAACCAGACTATACGCCTTGTAACAAAAACAAGTTGAGAAATGTAACCACAATACCATGAAATTGGTTTACCTGTTGCTATCATATATAACTGGGTAAACTGGAGAATTCTCGATAATATGCAAAAACTTCTTCAACTTCATGTCAGACTGCCAAAAGAAAGTGTAAGCTATCGGTGACCAATATGTACAGAGAGCGTATTTAAGGAAAATCAGAACTAAGCATCAAGGGTATAGAACTGCAGAACTTCAGAAAATCCTGGTTCCCATGGTCATAAGTAGCAATATTAAGTGTAGCAAGGCACTATAACCTGTGGCATGGCTACTTACTCTGTAGAAATCCATCAATGCATCCGCTCTGAACGTTTGCTCCTGAACCAATATAACAAAGCAAACGAAAAGAAGAAATGCAAGTCAAAACTTCTGTTTTCCCAGAAACCTGCACAAAAGACTGCAGAAATGCTCTAACAGTAACGTGTAAAGTGGGGATAATGTATCACCTGGTTGAAAGTGGTGAGTTATTTACCTGTTTTAATGGGATAAAATTGATTTCCTGTGGTGGTAGAGCCTGAAAAGATTAATTAATATGTCAAATAAAGGATGATAGGAATCAACAGAGGCATTTGCATTGTCGCATCATCAGCTATAAAGGAAAAACAATATTTTTGATTTTTGATTAAAATGAAAAAAGCTTATCTGCAAGAGGCACATAAGAAGATGTATACTATAGTCAAGAATTGCTTGCAAGGTGGAAAATTCCCACAAAAATCTCGAAACATAAAGAAAAATAATAGCAAGTTATGGTACACTTGAAAAGCTCAGCACCTATGGTGTTTCTTTGTATTTACTTCAAATAGCCAAGCTATCAAAGAATATGGACAGCATAAATAGTGCACTGTAATTGGGGACGTCACATCCAAACACCACTATTCAACATGTACATCAACAACAACTATGAACACGAAACCATGCCTAGGATGCACAATGGTTCCAAGGTTCATGCACCAGTTACACCAAAATTAACACCGATTCTCCGAATTTCCATCTGAAGTCAATAGCATCAGGAGATTGCACACAGGTCAGGGAGAGCTACTCTTCAAATTTTACTAACTAGACCCGAATCCCCACCTTTCAACTGTCAGTTAACCTCCCCGGAATCAACAGCAGTCCGCACCGATTGAACTCATAGGCTGGAATAACACCAAACAGTGGGGAGCACCTTGGGCTCGTGTTACAAAGCTTCAGACCATAATGCAATAGGTTCAAATAATAGGTTCAAATAACAGGGGCACCTTGGGCCCACGTATCCCCCAAATTATGGCTTCTCTAAAATGCTGGTGAAAAGGAGCTCCAGTTTATCAATAGAAGCTGAGAGTAAGCTCCAACTTGAAGACAGCCTGTTTAGAAGTATACTTTGCTTCTGGTGAACTCAAGACAAACCTGAATCTCCCCCAAACAGGGCCTGAGGCAGCCAAAGGGAGCTTTTGGGGCCAATAAGCTATAGCCTTGACATGCGCAGCTTCATGATGCGTGCAAAATCAATTAAATGGACCACAACATCCTGCGTTTCTCTATCCCTAAAAAACTTAACTAACATTAAAAAAAAGCTTTAGCAATGATCCTCAAACAGAAATATGGGCTCCCACCAACCAACCACAGAGAAGAACAGAAAAATGCAGAACACACACAGAATGAAGTAGCAAGGATGTGCCTGACGGAAATACAAAGCTCTCTGGGATGTTTGATGGAATTAATAAGGAGCATCAAAAAACTGTAGCTAATTGCAGCAAGGTCAAAAATCTACCTCGTATGAGAAGGGTCCTTGCAGAGTGTCCAAATCATGGGTACCAATAGCAACAAGAGTTCTCTTCCTGTCCTCCAGCACAGTACAGTGAGTTAACTAAGGGTGATGATCTTCAACTCACATAAAACAAACTAACACGCCACTGCTAGCCAGACAAGTTATACCGGCAAATATTTTGATGGAGTTTGTCTTGAAGATCAATGAAGCTGTTGTATCTGACTTCATCAAAAGTTACTCCTCTTAGGACAGCACAAACTACATATGGTCTAATTTGTGACGTCTGCAAAAGAAATAAATATCAGCTGGTCAAGGCTTTGACTTTCCTTTAATAGATACTAGATGTGTGCATACATAATCCATTACCTTCTAGAGAAACAGGACAACATTTTAAAAATGACGTAATCCATTACTTGGCATGTCATCTGCTGCTAGCGTCTAGAATCTCAAAAGCATGGGCAAGTTAACATCTAAGAATTGCATTTCCTCTTTCGGTTATATTAATGGTCAGGACTACAACGGAACATTTATGACACAAATGGATTAAGCATGACAAACATATGTATAGGAAATTAAACTAGTGCATTAAGTCCGCCTTTGTTTTCTTTTTCCAAATCCCTTTTTTGTCATTCATTTAACTCACATTGTCATTTCTCCTTTTCTGAAATGTTTTTTTTATCCAGAATATGCATTAACAATGAAGTTGTTCAAGAGAGTTTCCAATTGAGACGAACACCAAACCCTTAGACTCTGTCTATCGATTTTATCCACAGCTAATACAGAACCGTTACCCAGAAGTTAGCAAAACACTGAAGATACTCAGCCTTACTGTTTTTTCTCATATTTTTTCAAGTATATTAATTGAAAATTTGGCATATGCCGTAATATGGCCATAAGAAATTATAAGGGTAAAATGCATTAACCTTATGTATAATAAAGAGCTAGATGAGGGTGAAAATGAACCTTCTTCAACTCATTACCTGCGGTCTAACATGCATCTGAAGCATTGAACCACGGGGGATTAAAGCAATTTTAAATGTAGGGGTTGCTTCACTCCCAGTGAAAATGCGAAGAGATCTTGCTAATCCTTCAAGACATAACAAATCATATCTGCATGCATTGTAATGGACATCACACTGCATAAGAAATCTTATGCTAATTCTTTGTAGTTTTTTTAACAACCAACAAGTCATCCAATTGAACTTAGTAAACTAAGAAAACATATCGTTAAAGCATAAGGCTAACCAAGACATTTCCAGTGCATACTTGATGCCAGCAATACTAATAAGGTGATACTCCCATCTATAAAACCAGTGTAGACTATTTGAAGGTTCAACAATTTGAAGTCTTATGTCACATCAGACATATACAAGAAAGCAGTTCTTTCTCTTTTGCTGAGAAAGCAAAAGTTCGTGGTTGAACACAATGTGCTGTGTGGAAGTTTAACTATTTGAAGTATTATTATCTCACATCAAACATGTACAAGAAAGCAAGTTAATATACTACAAGTGTCTCACAGCACCAAATAATTTCTTACTACACCCAAAATGAACAAGAGAATAGAATTAAATACAAAAGTAGCAAGACAAAATAAACTACTCATTAAAACCTTACCAGTAACAAGAATTACTATCATATATAGGGATGGTGCAGCCAAAGTTTATGTCAAATTAAATAAAAATCAGAGTGAACAAAACCTACAGATGTTGGTTCCGAATTTGATGCCAAAACCAAAAGAATCACCATATATGCAGGTTAGACTTGAGCTGACATTAGTACGGATAACAAGGTCAATCTCCGCAAAGTCCAATAATTAAGTGACACATGCCATGCACGATACCGATAAACACCAAAAACTTTGAACTGAATAGCAGAACAAAATTTGCTCACCCAAATAAAAGAAAGCAAACGGGTTACATGACTACAGCTACAGTGACACCAATGCATACACACATTTGATTTGACAATTAGCAGCTCAATGCAGACTAATTGAGCTAGTGATACCCGAAGATGGACAGATATCTCACACCATAGCAACTCAAGTCAGAGCAGTTCAGCTGGCGAAACCAAAATGCGCTTACCTATTGGCAGCAACCTCAATCTTGTAGATGACCTCGTCATCACCGTCCGCTTCGACATCTTCCTCCAGGTGCTTCTCCTTCCGGATAATGGCCTTCTCTGTTGTCTACACAAACCCAATGAAGCAAATCACATCAAACAAAATTAACACCCAAATACCAAAGCATGCGAGTAGGAGAGAAAAATGGCACAGATCTGAGCAGCTCACCACGTCGTCGAGTTCGATGCCAAAATCGAAGCAGAGTGTCTCGAATTCGTCTTGCGCTGGAGCATCCACAACAAAGAAACGATATTAGTTAGGTGTTCTTGCGGCGGGTTAAGGGAAGGAGTATGTGCC
>NC_041380.1:365575378-365595907 GCF_002162155.2 Triticum dicoccoides | reverse complement strand
GAGTGCGGCGAAGAGGCGGTCACGGCCGACGCTGATTGTCGGCATCGCGAGCAACGGCTGCGGCGCTGTGTTGCTTGCTGGCGGCGGGACACGCGAGCCTGGTAACCTAGCAAGAACGGCGGGGGAGCCCGATGAGGTGAAAGCGCTGAGAGGGGGTTTGGACAGACAGGTGGGCGCGGGGCTCAGGGTTTTATCACATGCAGTGGTCGCACTTTTTTTTATCACGTGCAATGACTATTCTTTTTAACGTGACGTGGCTTAACATGGATGCTGCATTAGGAGTCAGTTTTAGAATAATAACGATAAAGAGTGATGAGTAGCAGCAAGTCTCTGAGTTCTGGAATAGCTACCTAATTTTGATTACACTAGCCATTTAATAAGTACTCCCTCTGTAAACTAATATAAGAGCGTTTAGATCACTACTTTAGTATTCTAAATACTCTTATATTAGTTTACGGAGGGAGTAGAAAACACAAAGCAATTACTAGCATATCACATGATAAAGCGAATGGAGATTGGCCTTCAGGTCCTTTCTGTGGAATTACAAAACTAAGGGCAATTGAGATCAAAAAAATACTAAGGGCAACAAGAATTAATTAAAATCATGTTTCAATCTATCAAAGCATTAATGCCGAGGGCCACGGCCACATTTTCTGTGGAATTTAAGCTTGAGTTGAGAACTTGAGATGGCTAGAAGGGGATACCTTTTGTACCTTTTGCTAAGGCGGAACGCCGAAGGATGCCGGACTGCAGATCAGCAAGGGAAGCAAGCCTGCAGATCAGCAAGGGAAGCAGCCAAGAAGGAGATGGAAGGGGACTGCTCGCTGCTGCATGGGGCTCGCCGGATGGGCAGGGGCGCAGGTCAACGAGACACCGGACACGGGACGCGGCGGCGGGCGGCGGGCGGCGGGATGGATAGGGTTCGACGGGCACGAGACGGCTCCTTTCTTCTTTCGTCTCTTTGCTCAGTCCCCTCGTCCGCTATTTGTTATTGGGCTGACTGGCCAAGGCCCAGCAGAAGGGCTAGAGAGAGTGGGCTGCGCCCCAGGCCAACTTCTTTTTCTAGGCTGGGGAATTTCCTCACGCCCCCAGGCCATGGCCTGGGCTGCCTGGGGCCCATCTCCGCCGTTGAATTACAACACTAGACAATTATTAAAACCATTAAGCTACGCGTGAAGGGCGGTCAACCAACTATGCCACATGGCGCAAGCTGGTTGGCCGTAGTGAGAAATTTTTTGGAATTCTTTTTAGATGAAGGTGTGGATTATTTTTTTTAAATGTATTTTTTTAGATGAAAATGAGGACCTCTGGTATTTTTAAATGGAGGGTTATGCAAAGTGGCACTCGCCAGTAGGCTGTTGTGGTAATTTTTTATTTTTTATTTTTTACTTCTTTTTCAGATAAAGGTGAGGATTTTTTTTGAGATGTGTTTTTAGACGGAGGCAAGGACTCTATGTATTTTTTAAAATAAAAATATGCACACAATTTCCTCTTAAGCGGCGCCACAGGGTGGCGCCCCAACCACTAGTCCCTCAGAAAAATGTACTAACTCCGTAGTATATGCACTCCACGAAATAAAAAACTGCGGCATGAGGAGAATTTAGTCTTCTGGTAGCAAAACCTGAACGCGTATGTTGGAAATATGCCCTAGAGGCAATAATAAAAGTGTTATTATTATATTTCTTTGTTCATGATAATAGTCTTTTATTCATGCTATAACTGTATTATCCGGAAATCGTAATACACGTGTGAATACATAAACCACAATATGTCCCTAGTGAGCCTCTAGTTGACTAGCTCGTTGTGATCAACAGATAGTCATGGTTTCCTGGCTATGGACATTGGATGTCGTTGATAACGGGATCACATCATTAGGAGAATGATGTGATGAACAAGACCCAATCCTAAGCATAGCACAAAGATCGTGTAGTTCGTTTGCTAGAGCTTTGCCAATGTCAAGTATCTCTTCCTTTGACCATCAGAGCGTGTAACTCCTGGATACCGTAGGAGTGCTTTGGGTGTATCAAACGTCACAATGTAACTGGGTGACTATAAAGGTGCACTACAGGTATCTCCGAAAGTATCTATTGTTTTATGCGGATCAAGACTGGGATTTGTCACTCCGTGTAAACGGAGAGGTATCTCTGGGCCCACTCGGTAGGACATCATCACAATGTGCACAATGTGACCAAGGGGTTGATCACGGGATGATGTGTTACGGAACGAGTAAAGAGACTTGCCGGTAACGAGATTGAACAAGGTATCGGTATACCGACGACCGAATCTCGGGCAAGTAAAATACCGCTAGACAAAGGGAATTGTATACGGGATCGATTGAGTCCTTGACATCGTGGTTCATCCGATGAGATCATCGTGGAACATGTGGGAGCCAACATGGGTATCCAGATCCCGCTGCTGGTTATTGACCGGAGAACGTCTCGGTCATGTCTGCATGTCTCCCGAACCCGTAGGGTCTACACACTTAAGGTTCGATGACGCTAGGGTTATAAAGGAAGTTTGTATGTGGTTACCGAATGTTGTTCGGAGTCCCGGATGAGATCCCGGACGTCACGAGGAGTTCCGGAATGGTCCGGAGGTAAAGATTTATATATGGGAAGTCCTGTTTTGGTCACCGGAAGAGTTTCGGGGTTTATCGGTAACGTACCGGGACCACCGGGAGGGTCCCGGGGGTCCACCAAGTGGGGCCACCAACCCCGGAGGCTTGCATGGGCCAAGAGTGGTGAGGAACCAGCCCCTTAGTGGGCTGGTGCGCCTCCCACAAGGGCCCATGGCGCCTAAGAGGTGGAAAGGGGGCAAACCCTAAGGGGATATGGGCCTTAGGGCCCATATTGGTGCGCCTCCCTCTCCTCTCCCCTCTTGGCCGCCACCCCCTTTGCCATCTAGGGCTGCCGCCCCCCCTAGGGGTGGGAACCCTAGAAGGGGGCGCACCCTCCTCCCTCTCCCCTATAAATAGTGAGGCATAGGGCTGCCCATAACACGCGATTCGATCTCTCGTTGGTGCAGCCCTGCGTCTCTTCTTCCTCCTCTTCTAGCCACGCTCCTCCACCACCACCACGCCGTTGTGCTGCTGCTGGATGGAGTCTTCCTCAACCTCTCCCTCTCTCCTTGCTGGATCAAGGCATGGGAGACGTCACCGGGCTGTACGTGTGTTGAACGCGGAGGTGTCGTCCGTTCGGCACTTGGTCATCGGTGATTTGGATCACGACGAGTACGACTCCATCAACCCCGTTCACTTGAACGCTTCCGCTTAGCGATCTACAAGGGTATGTAGATGCACTCTCCTTCCCCTCGTTGTTGGTTTCTCCATAGATAGATCTTGGTGACACGTAAGAAAATTTTGAATTTCTGCTACGTTCCCCAACAGTGGCATCATGAGCTAGGTCTATTGCGTAGATTCTTTGCACGAGTAGAACACAAAGTAGTTGTGGGCGTTGATTTTGTTCAGTATGCTTACCGTTACTAGTCCAATCTTGTTTCGACGGTATTGTGGGATGAAGCGGCCCGGACCGACCTTACACGTACTCTTACGTGAGACAGGTTCCACCGATTGACATGCACTTGGTGCATAAGGTGGCTAGCGGGTGCCAGTCTCTCCCACTTTAGTCGGAACGGATTCAATGAAAAGGGTCCTTATGAAGGGTAAATAGCAATTGGCATATCACGTTGTGGTATTGCGTAGGTAAGAAACGTTCTTGCTAGAAACCCATAGCAGCCACGTAAAACATGCAAACAACAATTAGAGGACGTCTAACTTGTTTTTGCAGGGTATGCTATGTGATGTGATATGGCCAAGAAGAATGTGATGAATGATATGTGATGTATGAGATTGATCATGTTCTTGTAATAGGATTCACGACTTGCATGTCGATGAGTATGACAACCGGCAGGAGCCATAGGAGTTGTCTTTATTTATTGTATGACCTGCGTGTCATTGAACAACGCCATGTAATTACTTTACTTTATTGCTAACCGGTAGCCATAGTAGTAGAAGTAATAGTTGGCGAGACAACTTCATGAAGACACGTGATGGAGATCATGATGATGGAGATCATGGTGTCATGCCGGTGACGATGATGATCATGGAGCCCCGAAGATGGAGATCAAAAGGAGCAAAATGATATTGGCCATATCATGTCACTATTTGATTGCATGTGATGTTTATCATGTTTATGCATCTTGTTTACTTAGGACGACGGTAGTAAATAAGATGATCCCTTACAAAATTTCAAGAAGTGTTCTCCCCTAACTGTGCACCGTTGCTACAGTTCGTCGCTTCTAAGCACCACGTGATGATCGGGTGTGATGGATTCTTACATTCACATACAACGGGTGTAAGATAGTTTTACACAGCGAAAACACTTAGGGTTAACTTGACGAGCCTAGCATGTACAGACATGGCCTCGGAACACGGAGACCGAAAGGTCGAGCATGAGTCGTATAGTAGATACGATCAACATGAAGATGTTCACCGATGATGACTAGTCTGTCTCACGTGATGATCGGACACGGCCTAGTTGACTCGGATCATGTAATCACTTAGATGACCAGAGGGATGTCTATCTGAGTGGGAGTTCATAAGATGAACTTAATTATCCTGAACATAGTCAAAAGACCTTTTGCAAATTATGTCGTAGCTCGCGCTTTAGTTCTACAGTTTTAGATATGTTCCTAGAGAAAATATAGTTGAAAGTTGAAAGTAGCAACTATGCGGACAGTAGAAAGCTTATGTCCTTAATGCACTGCTCAGTGTGCCGAACCCCAAACGTCGTTTGTGGATGTTGCGAACATCGGACATACACGTTTTGATAGCTACGTGATAGTTCAGTTAAACGGTTTAGAGTTGAGGCACCAAAGACATTTTTGAAACGTCGCGGAACATATGAGATGTTTCGAGGGCTGAGATTGGGATTTCAGGCTCGTGCCCACGTCAAGAGGTATGAGACCTCCGACGATTTTCTTAGCCTGCAAACTAAGGGAGAAAAGCTCAATCGTTGAGCTTGTGCTCAGATTGTCTGAGTGCAACAATCACTTGAATCGAGTGGGAGTTGATCTTCTAGATGAGATAGTGATGTTTCCCCAAATTCATTGCCACCAAGCTGCTAGAGCTTCGTGATGAACTATAACATATCAGGGATAGATATGATGATCCTTGAAATATTCGTGATGTTTGACACCGCGAAAGTAGAAATCAAGAAGGAGCATCAATTGTTGATAGTTGGTGAAACCACTAGTTTCAAGAAGGGCAAGGGAACAAAGGGATACTTCATGAAACGGCAAATCAGCTGTTGCTCTAGTGAAGAAACCCAAGGTTGAACCCAAACCCGAGACTAAGTGCTCCTGGAATAAGGGGAACAACCACTGGAGCAAAATTACCCTAGATACTTGGTAGATGAGAAGGCTGGCAAGGTCGATAGAAGTATATTGGATATACATTGTGTTGATGTGTACTTTACTAGTACTCCTAGTAGCACCAGGGTATTAGATACCGGTTCAGTAACTCAAAATAAAAGCTACGGAATAAACGGAGACTAGCTAAAGGTGAGCTGACGATATGTGTTGGAAATGTTTCCAATATTGATATGATCAAGCATCGCACGCTCCCTCTACCATCGAGATTGGTGTTAAAACCTGAATAATTGTTATTTGGTGTTTGCGTTGAGCATAGACATGATTGGATTATGTCTATTGCAATACGGTTATTCATTTAAGGAGAATAATAGTTACTCTATTTACGTGAATAATACCTTCAGTGGTCTTGCACCTAAAAATGGTTTATTGAATCTCGATCGTAGTGATACACATTTTCATGCCAAAAGATAGTAATGATAGTACCACTTACTGGTGGCACTGCCATGTAAGTCATATTGGTTTAAAACGCATGAAGAAGCTCCATGTTGATGGATCTTTGGACTCACTCATTTTTGAAAAGTTTGAGACATGCGAACCATGTCTATTGGTGTATACGCATGAAGAAACTCCATGCAGATGGATCGTTTGGACTCACTTGATTTTGAATCACTTGAGATATGCAAATCATACCACATGGGCAAGATGACTGAAAAGCCTCGTTTTCAGTAAAATGGAACAAGATAGCAACTTGTTGGAAGCAACACATTTTGATGTGTGCAGTCCAATGAGTGCTGAGGCATGCAGTGAATATCATTATGTTCTTACTTCACAGATGATTCGAGTAAATGTTGAGTATATTTACTTGATGAAACACAAGTCTGAATTATTGAATGGTTCAAGTTATTTCAGAGTGAAGTTGAAGATCATCGTGACAAGAAGATAAAATGATCATAAAGATGAGTATCTGAGTTACGAGTTTTGGCACACAATCAAGACATTGTGGAAATTGTTTCGCAGTTAATACCGCCTGGAACACCATAGTGTGATGGTGTGTCCGAACATCATAGTTGCACCCTATTGGATATGGTGCGTACCATGATGTCTCTTATCGAATTAACACTATTGTTCATGGGTTAGGCATTAGAGACAACCACATTCACTTTAAATAGGGCACCACGTAATTCCGTTGAGATGACACCGTATGAATTATGGTTTAGAGAAACCTAAGTTGTCGTTTCTTAAAGGTTTGGGGCTGCGACGCTTATGTGAAAAAGTTTCAGGATTAATAAGCTCAAACCCAAAGCGGATAAAATGCATCTTCATAGGACACCCAAAACAGTTGGGTATACCTCCTAATTCAGATCCGAAAGCAATATGGATTGTTTCTTGAATCGGGTCCTTTCTCGAGGAAAGGTTTCTCTTGAAAGAGTTGAGTGGGAGGATGGTGGAGACTTGATGAGGTTATTGAACCGTCACTTCAACTAGTGTGTAGCAGGGCATAGGAAGTTGTTCCTGTGGCACCTACACCAATTGAAGTAGAAGCTTATGATAGTGATCATGAAGTTTTGGATCAAGTCACTACCGTACCTCGTAGGGTGACAAGGATGCGTACCACTTCAGAGTGGTACAGTAATCCTGTCTTGAAGGTCATGTTGCTAGATAACAATGAACCTACGAGCTATGGAGAAGCGACGGTGGGCTCATATTCCGACAAATGTTTAGAAGACATGAAATCCGAGATAGGATCCATGTATCAGAACAAAGCATGGACTTTGGTGGACTTGCCCGATGATCGGCAAGCCATTGAGATAAATGGATCTTTAAGAAGAAGACGGACGTGGACGGTAATGTCACCGTCTATGAAGCTCGACTTGTGGCGAAGAGTTTTTCACAAGTTCAAAGAGTTGACTACGATAAGATTTTCTCATCCGTAGCGATGCTAAAGTCCGTCGGAATCATGTTAGCATAAGCTGCATTTATGAAATCTGGCAGATGGATGTCAAAACGAGTTTCCTTACCAACTTTCGTAAGGAAAGGTTGTATGTGATACAATCAGAAAGGTTTTGTCGATCCTAAGGATGCTAAAAGGTATGCTAGCTCCAGCAATCCTTCTAAGGACTGGAGTAAGCATCTCGGAGTTGGAATGTGCGCTTTGATGAGATGATCAAAGATTTTGGGTTTATACAAAGTTCATGAGAAACTTGTATTTCCAAAGAAGTGAGTGGGAGCACTATAGATTTTCTGATGATTATATGTTGTTGACATATTGATGATCAGAAATGATGTAGAATTTCTAGAAAGCATATGGGGTTATTTGAAAGGTGTTTTTCAATAGAAAACTTGGAATAAGCTACTTGAACATTGAGCATCAAGATCTATGATGATGGATCAAAACGCTTAATGGTACTTTCAAATGAGCACATACCTTGACATGATCTTGAAGGTGTTCAAGATGGATCAGTCAAAGAAGAAGTTCTTGCCTGAGTTGTAAGGTACGAAGTTAAGACTTAAAGCTCGACCTCGGCAGAAAAGAGAGAAAGGACGAATGTCGTCCCCTATGCTTAAGACATAGGCTCTACAGTATGCTATGTTGTGTACCGTACCTGAAGTGTGCCTTGCCATGAGTCAGTCAAGGGGTACAAGAGTGATCCAAGAATGGATCACAGTACAATGGTCAAAGTTATCCTTAGTAACTAGTGGACTAAGGAATTTTCTCGGTTATGGAGGTGATAAAGAGTTCGACGTAAAAGGTTACGACGATGCAAGCTTTAACACCTATCCGGATAGCTCTGAGTAGAGATACCGGATACGTATAATGGGGCAACAATTTAGAATAGCTCCAAGTGGAACAGTTATTTGGAATGGCTCCAAATAGAACGTGGTAGCTACATCTAGGAGATGACATAGAGATTTGTAAAGCACACACGGATCTGAAAGGTTCAGACCCGTTGACTAAAACCTCTCTCACAAGCAACATGATCAAACCCAAAACTCTTTGGATGTTGGTCACATGGTGATGTGACCTGTCAGTGTTAATCACATGGTGATGTGAACTAGATTATTGACTCTAGTGCAAGTGGGAGACTGTTGGAAATATGCCCTAGAGGCAATAATAAAAGTGTTATTATTATATTTCTTTGTTCATGATAATAGTCTTTTATTCATGCTATAATTGTATTATCCGGAAATCGTAATACACGTGTGAATACATAGACCACAATATGTCCCTAGTGAGCCTCTAGTTGACTAGCTCGTTGTGATCAACAGATAATCATGGTTTCCTGGCTATGGACATTGGATGTCGTTGATACGGGATCACATCATTAGGAGAATGATGTGATGGACAAGACCCAATCCTAAGCATAGCACAAAGATCGTGTAGTTCGTTTGCTAGAGCTTTGCCAATGTCAAGTATCTCTTCCTTTGACCATGAGAGCGTGTAACTCCTGGATACCGTAGGAGTGCTTTGGGTGTATCAAACGTCACAACGTAACTGGGTGACTATAAAGGTGCACTACAGGTATCTCCGAAAGTATCTATTGTTTTATGTGGATCGAGACTGGGATTTGTCACTCCGTGTAAACGGAGAGGTATCTCTGGGCCCACTCGGTAGGACATCATCATAATGTGCACAATGTGACCAAGGGGTTGATCACGGGATGATGTGTTACGGAACGAGTAAAGAGACTTGCCGGTAACGAGATTGAACAAGATATCGGTATACCGACGATCGAATCTCGGGCAAGTAAAATACCGCTAGACAAAGGGAATTGTATACGGGATCCATTGAGTCATTGACATCGTGGTTCATCCGATGAGATCATCGTGGAACATGTGGGAGCCAACATGGGTATCCAGATCCCGCTGCTGGTTATTGACCGGAGAACGTCTCGGTCATGTCTGCATGTCTCCCGAACCCGTAGGGTCTACACACTTAAGGTTCGATGACGCTAGGTTATAAAGGAAGTTTGTATGTGGTTACCGAATGTTGTTCGGAGTCCCGGATGAGATCCCGGACGTCACGAGGAGTTCCGGAATGGTCCGGAGGTAAAGATTTATATATGGGAAGTCCTGTTTTGGTCACCGGAAGAGTTTCGGGGTTTATCGGTAACGTACCGGGACCATCGGGAGGGTCCCGGGGGTCCACCAAGTGGGGCCACCAACCCCGGAGGCTTGCATGGGCCAATAGTGGTGAGGGACCAGCCCCTTAGTGGGCTGGTGCGCCTCCCACAAGGGCCCATGGCGCCTAAGAGGTGGAAAGGGGGCAAACCCTAAGGGGATATGGGCCTTAGGGCCCATATTGGTGCGCCTCCCTCTCCTCTCCCCTCTTGGCCGCCACCCCCTTTGCCATCTAGGGCTGCCGCCCCCCTAGGGGTGGGAACCCTAGAAGGGGGCGCACCCTCCTCCCTCTCCCCTATAAATAGTGAGGCATAGGGCTGCCCATAACACGCGATTCGATCTCTCGTTGGTGCAGCCCTGCGTCTCTTCTTCCTCCTCTTCTAGCCACGCTCCTCCACCACCACCACGCCGTTGTGCTGCTGCTGGATGGAGTCTTCCTCAACCTCTCCCTCTCTCCTTGCTGGATCAAGGCATGGGAGACGTCACCGGGTTGTACGTGTGTTGAACGCGGAGGTGCCGTCCGTTCGGCACTTGGTCATCGGTGATTTGGATCACGACGAGTACGACTCCATCAACCCCGTTCACTTGAACGCTTCCGCTTAGCGATCTACAAGGGTATGTAGATGCACTCTCCTTCCCCTCGTTGCTGGTTTCTCCATAGATAGATCTTGGTGACACGTAAGAAAATTTTGAATTTCTGCTACGTTCCCCAACAGCGCAATGGACAATATGCATATGATACTAGTGTATGATACTACTTTCGTAATGCATAATACCATAGGTTACTATATTAGATTGTCTTATTAATTATCATATATGAAATAAAGTAGTACATCATTTAATATGATATACGGTATCATAATACTCCCTCCGTTCCTTGATATAAGGTGTATAGATTTTTGAGAAAAAAACCCAAAATATAAGGTGTATTGCGTTGCATCATTCGTTTGGATAATTTTTTTAGGGATTTGATTACATTTACCTATATTAGGCAATCTCCTCTATTTTATCATGCCAATTAGTCAGTTGTAATATCGCCCAAAACTTGTGAAATTTTCCCTTCATGTGTGTTCTTTAATTTCCGTGCTACACCCTATATTTAGGAATTGTTGACGCTCAAAAGTGGCACGATCATAAAGCAGCATGCCGGGGCCAAAACCTTGCCGAGGTAAAATCTTGCCGGTGTGAAAGCTTGCCGGTGTGAAGGCTTGCCGGCGTGGAAAGCTTGCCGGCACAAAAAGATCGCCAGTGTGGAAGCTTGCCGGTGTGAAATCTTGCCGGGGGAGAAACCTTGTCAGGGAGGAACCCTTGCCGGAGTACAAACCTTGCCGGAGTGAAACCTTGCCGGTGTGGAAGCTTGCCGATGTGAAATCTTGCCGGGAGAGAAACTTTGTCAGGAAGGAACCCTTGCCGGAGTACAAACCTTGCCGGAGTGAAACCTTGCCAGTGTGAAAGCTTGCCGGGTAGAAACATTGCCGGTGTGGAAAGCTTACTCGGATGGAAAACTTGCCGAGTTGGAGGCTGTGATAGTCAATCGAATGAGAAGTTGAAGATGGGCTCAAAAGGTTATTCAGATGATCTCGGATGGAAAAATGATCTACACCTGTTGTCTTCGTCTCGTCGAAACGATAGATTTTGATATAAAAATTGTTCAAATCCGAGTTCGTATGCAAAAGTTAGAGCAATCGGAGTGCAGCCTTGTCACGAGGCGAGATGTGGCGCGCCCCACCAGACACATGTCTGACGGGTAGCGCAAGGAAATAGCTTGTGTTGCGAGACCGATCTGACCCTCAAGATGATATCTGATAAAAAAACCTTCAACATGAAAGTTGTTCGTCTCGTCGAAACGGTCAAGATTGCTTTTGGGCTTATTTTCATCCAAGATCGTTTGCCACCGCAAAAAAAACCCGCAAGGTGCAGTCAGTTTAAATCAAACAGTTTTGGAAAGTTCGAATAAACCAATCCAAATTTGACTAGGGTTTTGGACGTGAATTGATGTAATTTTCTTGTAAGGAAAGCCTGGATAAATTCTTTGCTTGTACGGGAAGTCCAGCCGCCTCTTATATATGTTGGGGGTGACGGCCGATTGAAACAACGCCAATCGAACTAATCAATCTATTACACTTTTGTGTTCATCTATCTTTATCCCCTACCCTTGTATCTTTCTTTCTCGTTATTCATTTGTTCTTCGCATTGGAGTGCAGCAATCCATGAGGCTCTAGGGGCGAGCGAATCGACCTAGGGCAGCCCATAGCCGTCGCACTCCCTGACGGGGTCCCTCCCGGGCGTGTGGGGTTTCGGGTCTTCAAAAGCACCCGCTGACTGTCTTGCGTATCGCGCTGTCGGTCGGGTCTCCTTCTACGTGAGCTGCGGTGCATCACCCCCGGCGTCGAGGGTACACGTGACGTGTTCGTGTGTCAACACACTTTTTGGCGACTCCGCTGGGGACGAAGTTTCAAACGGTCTCTGGCCCGTTCTTGCTACGAAGAGATCATCATTAAGTTGCTAAAATCTACAAAGGTAATATGAATACCGAATTCTCCTTTGTAGATGCAAATAATTCATATGTTGTTGCTGGATCACCTAATGAGCATAATGTATCGGCTAGCCCTAGTTTTATCAATCATGCATTTAATTATGTGCAAGGGCCGATGCAAAACAATTTTCATGCTTCAAATTCTTATGATTTTAGCAACGTACAACATATGTATCCAAACTCTCATGCATCGGCAACCCCACAAATCCATATGCCGATGAGTAACATGATGGGTTTGTTTAATCAATTTGAAACACCTCATGTTAAAATTTCCAATAGCATACAAGAAAGTGTTTCACCTTTTTATTCATCGGCAACTGATTTGCAATATGTGAATCCAACCTTGCCAATGGATGGGAGAATTGGCCATTCTACTACTAGCTATTCGGCCAGTTACTCTCAACCATCATATGCTACACCTCATGTTAGTAATTTTTCAGCACCGTATGCAACTGTAGATGTTCATAATTCGGCCCCACATCTTCATGGTCACAGCCGAATAAGTGAAAATTTTACAGGAACACATGTGCCGTCATCAAATACTGTAGCATATAATGCATACTCTACGCAATTCAAGAATTTCGGCAACACTCACGAATCATTGCCGAAAGAATCTAAAAGCGTTGCGGAGCAATCCCTTCCAGAAGCGGTTGTGGCTGCATTAAAAAAGAGCTTGGCACAAAACAAGAGGATTAGTGCTCTTTGCCTTGAACAATATGAAAAGGGGTTGTTTCCTGATTATGCTGCAATAAAAGCTAGAGTTTTACAAGAAGATGAATCTTTGCCAATTGATAAAATTGGGGAGCAAAAATATGGTTTTACAACAATGCATATGCCTTCACCTAATACTACATCATATTATACAGCCCCTACACAATTGCAAAGTTTCGGCAACACCCATGTGCCATTGCCGAAAAAATCTAAAAGCATTGGGGGGCAATCATATCCAAAGTGCGCTGAAATTGAGAAAAAGATTAAAGCCAATTTCGCTGCTCGCCGCCAGAAACAAAAAGAAACAGAATTGGCTCAAGTGAAAGAAGCATTGCCAATTGGTAGAAGCAATGTAAAGAAAGATGATTCAGAACATGAAAGTGTTCCGATTAAGAGAGCCGAATCAAGAAGTATATATTCTGAATCCATCAAATGCAAAGAGGCAAGCATTATTGAGAAAGGGCATGGCAAGCATAGCAAGG
This sequence comes from Triticum dicoccoides, assembly GCF_002162155.2. NCBI lineage: Eukaryota > Viridiplantae > Streptophyta > Magnoliopsida > Poales > Poaceae > Triticum > Triticum dicoccoides. The sequence goes on along the minus strand of NC_041380.1, from coordinate 365,582,689 downwards.
CGACCATACTTGATTTTTCCAAAGTTAATGGAACCTACTTCCTGCCCTATGAGTTTCGTGCCAGAGAAATTGACGAACTTCAAGGACAAGAACAAGTAGCCGAACAAAGTTCGGCCGACAAATTTTTTCAATGTAATGATGCACGGAATTAAGAAAAAGATGATGAAGAGGCATTGGGGAACCATCCAAAGGCGGAGCAAGATTTGTTCAAGTCACACCATCATCGTGCTCTCCCAACATATTTGAAGAGGTATGTTTAGCAAGTAATTTACCTATTTTCAGATTTGGTCAGGACTTTATTGTTGATGCAACTATTAGAAAAATCCTCATAAGTAATTTTGAAAGACCAATGAAGAAGGGTAATTTACTTGCTAGCAATAAAGTTGTTATTGAGCATATCGGTCAACCCATTACGCCATTTATAAAGACCGATAGTGACTTATTATTACAGCCAAAGCTTTCCCCGTTGCTTTATCTAAAGTTCATATCTATTTGGGTAGCTTTACTTATTTCATACTTGGCTTGCACTTGATATCAATTGAGACATGTATGTTCTAACTATTTTCGTTTTAGAAATTTAAAGCCAATGTTAAATTCTGTTGAGAAAACCGATGCTAGTATAATATCTTACCCAAAGACATTGGAAATAGAGTGCAAAACACAATGCATAGCCGAATGGTGTGGTGCAAAATCTGAACCATTCGTTTGCTAATTCCAAAGCCGTTCTCACATTAAGATCGGCTAGAAAATAAAAGGTTTACCTTTAATTCAAACATGTGTGATAAAATCTTTGATTTGTTGTTGAGGAATAATTATATTAGAATTCTTGATCACCATGTTGAGCCATCTGTCCAGGGACGAATGTATTGTAAGTTGCATGATTCGTCCAAGCATAATTTTGAGGATTGTAACATGTTTCGTCAAATAGTTAAATCGGTCATCGATAAAGGACGATTGAAATTTGTTGAGACACCAAGAGAGGACCAGTCTATTCCGATTGGTCCCGATGGTAGAAAGTTTTTGCATCGGCTGCTTCAAGCCGATCCATTTGAAGAGAAGGTAAAAACTGCAGGTGATGGGATCAAGCTTTCAAGTAAAGAAGTTGTCGAAGAGCATTATGAACATAATCTTGAGGGCAAGAATTCCATCGAAGCTACAATGGAGACGCCAAGGACTGGGGGGCAGCAAGCAAATCCAATGATCGATGAAAGCAAACCAAAAGGAAACAAAGGCCGAAGTAAGCGCAAGTGTAAGAGATCAAAAATCACCTTTGCTGAACTATTGGATAAATATCAAAAGAAGAGTGAAGAGAAGAATGCTTATCGGCCCAATCATGCAAAGAAACCAAGATCACCCCCAAGGTGCAAATATTAGGATCGGTATTGGCAAAGTGAGAATTTTAATGCAACATATTCATATCCTTATTTTGGGCCGCCAATGCCAATGCCGTGGATGCCTCCCTATGCTCATATAGATCCATATCCATCATGGGACAGATATGATACAAGGGCACATTCTTCATCTTATTTTAGACTATCTCACCAATATTATGCAGCTTCGAGAAGATCAATATCTGAACAATCACATGTTAAAGACCGTTTCAATCATAAGGAATCGGTCCAGAGCTCAAGGATGAATAAAGAGGTGGTCAAACAAGTTTACCGTGTTAAAAGAGATGGTCGTAAGAGTGCAACTTCAGATTTGATCTCAAATAAAGAAGAGCCAATCAAAGTGTTAATATTGGCTACTAAAGGCAATGAGACAAAGCAACCAATTATTGAGAGTCAAAGTGCCAAATCTGAAGAAAAGAAGTTGAGAGTGCATAAGGCCAAAAAGGAACTGTCATTGGTCAAAACAGAATTACAGCCGAGATGCCCACTCGGCTTAACGTATTGGCAAAAGAAGGAATTACAAAATCTTAGTGCACAAGAGCTGAGACAGAAGAACATGACATGGGTTCCCAAGAGGATCATTCATAACAAAAATGATGTGCATGCTTCTATTGCAACAAGTACAATAAAAGTGAAGAAAGAGAATAATGGAAGCAACAAACAATTAAGCCGAAGGTGTGGATCACAACATCAAAATCTTCGGTTAGCACATCATCCATTTTCTTCAACAATGCCATTGATGCCTTTGCCATGGAATTCATCCACATGTATGATCAGTTACCCTCCATGGACTTATTTTGATCCATGGATGCAACATAATTTTCTATATCATGACAGAGTATTACCAAATCACTATACATTTGGTTAGTTACATTTTTGTTGCTAATACAAAGGGGCCGAAATATCTTATTGCTATTTCATTTGTTTATTTCGGCTATACATACCTTGGTGGGTGAATACTACATGGACCTCATTGTAATGGCGATATTTATTTATCGCCCTAAGAATATATCTAAGAATGGCCGGTGTGGTATTCTAACATCGTCCTTAGTTTGAGATAAGTGCTTGCAAAGGAATTTGTCAAATTGATGCCATTGAAGATATTATGCATAGACCAATTCACCAAAATTGCAAAGTGAACTTATGTTTTGATTGGGTGTGCTTTGGCTTATTAGTATTCAGAATTTATGTAAGGCCAAATCATGGTTGATTTTATTATTGAGCATCATATTGACATCATGCATAATATTGATTTCAGCTTGATCTCTCTAGAACCATGGAGATTATATATTAATGGTTAAATTTGTAGCAATGTCCAAGGTGTTGGTGTTTTTTATATATATCCTTATGGTGATATTTTGTGAAGCCTCATGCCGCTTAAAATATTTTTGCACAATGATCAAAGCCGAATATGCATTGTCATTCCGATTGGAGCTTTGCCTTGCTATAGGTGCTATACATATTAAGGCTTCCGGTGATTCGTTACTAGTAGTGCAACAAATATCCAAGGGTTATCAATGTGTTTTGACGAATCACTTATAGTTTATCTTGGGTTATGCCTAGATGAAGAATTTACCTTGGGTTGCATTAAAATTGTTCATATATTTAGACATGACAATTGGAGAGAGTTGGCATAGCAAGCATCCGGCTACCATGTCCATCATGTTGTATTGCATTTCTCTCAATAGCCGATGCTTAGTCTCGTCAACATAGGTAAGGCCGAACCGAAGTCCACAACTTCGGCCACTAATGAAATTTTTATGCAGGCGAAAGTAAGGATTGGAGAAAGTTTATTGTTGATTGTCTACAAAATCCTAGCAAAAGGGTGAACAATATGGTTCGGAGGATGACATTGAGATACATATCTATGGAACTTTATCACCGGATTGTTAATGAAGCTGAGAAGGTTTCACCCAAGTTTGCATCAGAAAGTTCACACAAGACATGGCCAATATATACTTATCGTCCTAAGAACATATAAATGGCCGATGAAGTGTTTACATCGTCCTTAGAACAAACTTGGTACACGTATTTTTTGGCACGCTAGCTTTACCGAAAAACAGGGGGCATGTGTTGACGCTCAAAAGTGGCACGATCATAAAGCAGCATGCCGGGGCGAAAACCTTGTCGGGGTAAAATCTTGCCGGTGTGAAAGCTTGCCGGTGTGAAGGCTTGCCGGCACAGAAAGATCACCGGTGTGAAATCTTGCCGGGGGAGAAACCTTGTCAGGGAGGAACCCTTGCCGGAGTACAAACCTTGCCGGAGTGAAACCTTGCCGGTGTGGAAGCTTGCCGGTGTGAAATCTTGCCGGGGGAGAAACTTTGTCAGGGAGGAACCCTTGCCGGAGTACAAACCTTGCCGGAGTGAAACCTTGCCGGTGTGAAAGCTTGCCGGGTAGAAACATTGCCGGTGTGGAAAGCTTACTCGGATGGAAAACTTGTCGGGTTGGAGGCTGTGATAGTCAATCGAACGAGAAGTTGAAGATGGGCTCAAAAGGTTATTCAGATGATCTCGGATGGAAAAATGATCTACACGGGTTGTCTTCGTCTCGTCGAAATGATCGATTTTGATATAAAAATCGTTCAAATCCGAGTTCGTATGCAAAAGTTAGAACAATCGGAGTGCAGCCCTGTCAAGAGGCGAGATGTGGCGCGCCCCACCAGACACATGTCTTACGGGTAGCGCAAGGAAATAGCCTGTGTTGCGAGACCGGTCTGACCCTCAAGATTATCTCTGATAAAAAAACCTTCAACATAAAAGTTGTTCGTCTCGTCAAAACGGTCAAGATTGCTTTTGGGCTTGTTTTCATCCGAGATCGTTTGTCACCGCAAAAAAGACCCGCAAGGTGCAGCCAGTTTAAACCAAACAGTTTTGGAAAGTTCGGATAAACCAGTCCGAATTTGACTAGGGTTTTGGACGTGAATTGATGTAATTTTCTTGTAAGGAAAGCCTAGATAAATTCTTTGCTTGTACGGGAAGTCCAGCCGCCTCTTATATATGTTGGGGGTGACGGCCGATTGAAACAACGCCAATCGAACCAATCAATCTATTACACTTTTGTGTTCATCTATCTTTATCCCCTACCCTTGTATCTTTCTTTCTCGTTATTCGTTTGTTCTTCGCATTGGAGGGTAGCGATCCACGAGGCTCTAGGGGCGAGCGAATCGACCTAGGGCAGCCCATAGCCGCCGCACTCACTGGCGAGGTCCCTCCCGGGCGTGTGGGGTTTCGGGTCTTCAAAAGCGCCCGCTGACTGTCTTGCGTATCGCGTTGTCGGTCGGGTCTCCTTCGACGTGAGCTGCGGTGCATCACCTCGGCGTCGAGGGTACACGTGACGTGTTCGTGTGTCAACAGGAATACTACTCCCTCCGTCCGGAAATATTTGTCATCAAAATGGATAAAAGGGGATGTATCTAGATGTATTTTAATTCTAAATACATCTCTTTTTGTCCATTTTGATGACAAGTATTTTCGGACGGAGGGAGTACATCATTTCTTTTCTCATTTAATTATGTGTCATATCATTTCAAAAAATCTAGTTAACATGCATGATATTGTTTATGATACCCTTGTTACGACCAGCCTAAACAGTACTCCCTTCATTTTTTTCGTTCTGTTCGACTAGTAGCTGCTTCTGTTTTGTCTAAAAAAAGCTGCTTCTGTTCCCGTTTCCTGGCTGGACTAGTAGCTTCTCGTGTTTTTGATTCGACGCACACCTAGTATACCATTTCTTTGACTGCTTTAACACTCACTAGCGGAAAAGTTAATTTTTTTCTTTTGAAAAATACAGCCAAAAGACAAGAACGAAAAAAAAAATAGGCACAGAAACATAAATCTAGTTCTTGCCGCTGTTTCACTTCTACAAGAAACACAAAATTGGTTCTTGGATTAAAAAAGTGTTCAAGGCAGTAAAAATTGTCCACCAATTCAAAAGTGTTATTTAAATTGACAAATTGTTCTCAGATTTAGAAATGTTCATGAAATTCATAGAATGTTCTTGAATTTAAAAAATGTTCAAAGCATTCAAAAAATGTTTTTGGCAAAGTTTTTCACGGATTCAAAAATGTTTAAACCATTGAAAAAATTGTTCTTGGATTGAAAAAATGTTCAAGACATTCAAAAATTGTTCACAAATTCAAAACAAATCTTTTAAATTAGATAATATTATAGGATTCGAAAAAATTCAAGACATTCAAAAATTATTCTTGGATTCAAGATATGTTCAAGGCATAAAAAATGTTCTTGGAATAAAATTTTTGTTCATGGATTCAAAAAATGTCCAGACATTCAAAGAGTGTTCTTGGACTGAAGAATGTTCTAGTGATTCCAAAATTGTTCTTCCAACTTGAAATTTGTTCTCGGATTCAAGATATATTCAAGGCATGAAAAATGTTCTTGGAATTAAAAATCTGTCCATGGATTCAGAAAATGTTTCAGATGTTTAAAAAAGTGTTCTTGGACTGAGAAATGTTCTAGTGATTCCAAAATTGTTCTTTGAACTTGAAATTTGTTTTTGGATTCAAAAAATGTCCAATTAAAAAATTGTTCTTGGATCAAGGAATTAAAAAATTGTTCAAGGCATTCAAAAGTTGTTCTTCGAATTAAAACATTGCTCATGGATTAAAAAAATTGAGGCATTGAAAAAATTGTTCTTTCAAGCTGAAAAATTGTTTGTTGATTCAAAAGAAATTCATGACATTCAAATCCGTTCTTGTCTTAAAAGAATGTCCAATACATTTAAAATTAGTTCTTGCAATAGAAATTGTTCATGGATTCAAAAAAAATCCGACTCATTCAAAAAGTTGTTCTTGGATTAAAAATGTTCTAGGGCATTAAAAACTCGTTCTTTGAAATTGAGAAGTTGTTCTTGGATTTAAAAAATGTTTTTCGAATTAAAAAATTGTTATTGAGATTCAAGCTTTGTGCATGGATTCCAAAAATGCTATTGTGCTCAGAAAATGTTCTCAGCATTGAAAATTCATTCTTGGAATTCAAACTGTGTGCTAAGATTCAAAAAATATTCTTGGAATTCAAGATGTATAAGATGCTAACACATATGACAAGGCATGAAACAGATATGCATGTACAAATTCATTTGGACAAAAAAGTTCTAATAAAATTACATTAGTTAATTCACACTCTATTCGTGCTTAATTTATTTTGGACGAAATAATTATTAGATGTTAAATCAACAACCTATTCATTCTCAAATAGGTAGTTATCAAAGATGTATCCAAATAGAGCAGAAAAAACTTCATTAATATAAATTCAGAACAAAATTATATTTCTGATATTGTAGTGTCAGATACATAGGAAAATAGCAAGAAAAACAAACATGTAATCGTTTAGCACACTTGCACACTGGGAGCAATTTTGTCTGCCATAGGAAGTAGACAACAACATGCTTTCTGAGGTATACGTTGATCAGGCAAAAATGGAAATACACATCATCAATGTAGCATCTCTTTGTTAAAGCATCATCCAATGCCTCCAAGTCTATCTCCTTCAGGTCAAACTTTGCCATTTTGTAATCAACAATCGGCCAAAATTGAGGAGTGATTTCCTAAAACAGTAGAAAAGAAGAAGAAAAGATTGTGTCAAAAAAACTGAAGGTGTATGAATAATTCGCAAACTAGTTACTCTTTTTCTAGGGAAGTAAATCAGATCAACAAGCAACTAGCTGGTGCTTTTTTAGGGGAGCAAGTGGCTATTGTTTAATTGACCTCACAAAACTTGCAGACTAGAGAGGTGAATGCTAATTAAGCTACCAAACATACATGAAGTCCTTCAGGTTAAATTAACTTAATAAGCAGGTTATAGTAGCAACTAGTACATGCATATAGCAGAGAAACATAGGTCTCGAGTGGAGATGATGACCGGCGATATATAGAGTGGTTGTCTCCGGCAAAGAGTATGTGTA